>NW_004567120.1:16849545-16859636 GCF_000260355.1 Condylura cristata | reverse complement strand
TGATTTAAAAAAACTTAAAGGGTGTGATGTCTACATAACAAGTATAAAGTATTCCGGGCAGAAAGATTAGTCACTTGGCACATACTAGGGACATCACACATAACAGATTGTTTGAGCAGTGAGGAAGAGGAACCAGGTGGGACAATTAACAGGTTGTAACAGGTGGCACACCTTAAAACATCATGTAGGTCATTGTAAAGTCTGTGGTTTTTACTTGGAGTGAAATGAGAATCTATCAGAAGTGTTTAAATAGAAAAGAAAAGTGATGTGACTTTTATAAAAGGACAAATTTGGCTGTTATGTTAACAGAATATAAGTGCATGGATGAAAACAAGGTAAACATTTAAGTGGCCACTGCTGCAGAGATCAAAGCGAGATTATAGTGCATCCCAAAGTCACAGCAGTAAAGATGATGAGAATTGTTTAGATTCTGGATATATTTTAAAGTACAGCTAATGGGATTTTTCTCATGGATCATACAGGCATTAAAAAAAGAGAGAGAGGCCCTCCCTGGTGGCGCAGCGGGTTAAAGCACAGCATCGAGAATCTAAAGCCACTTCCGCATGAGTTCGATTCCCGCCTGCCCCGGAGGTGACCACATGGCGTGGCAGACTTCTCTTGACCCGCCCGCTGCTCCCCTCAGCAGTGTACTTCGCCGATCTGCCTGTTCTGCTCCCCACTCTGTCTTTGGTGAATCCTATCACCCTCCACATCTCTGGCCTGTACCCCAATTCTGTATGAATAAAAAAATAAATCTTTAAAAAAAAAAAAAGAGAGAGAGAGAGAGGATGAGTCTAAGGTTCTTAAGCAAAGCTTAGAGTGGCTTTCTTTTTAGTAAAAAGTGGGAAGATATGAATGAAATGATTGTGCGGGAAGTGCCAAAAATCAGGATTTCAACCAGATTGGGGCATAAAATTCCAAATACTGATTAGACCAGTTGGACAAAATAATCAAGAGGAAAAGATGTATATCCAGACAAAGAAATATACAAAAATTAAAATGGATATTGGAAGTCATATACAGGTGTTTACTGTTATCAAACTCAATGAGTAAATTCACATACTAAAATTAGAAATCATATAGATAATTCTATCATGTATATGAAAATGAAAAGTAAGTCCAGACTTAGTATAAATTCATAATAATATAGAAAAGCTGGTCTTGGTTCTAGACTGAAATAAGTAGAATGTAACAAAATAGAGGGATCAGAAACAGATTCACTCATATAGAGTGTATAATAAAAAATAGTAATGTAGTTCTGTGAGAAAATGAGTGTTTTGTACTGTGGTATTAAATCAAATGGATATTCATGTGGAAGAAAATAATTTTGATACTGCTTCAAGTTATACACAAAAATTAAATGAAGATAGATCGAAGATCAAAACATTAAAAGTATAATGATCAAGCTTCTAGAAGAAAATAAAGAGGAATATTTTCAGATTTTTGAGGTAAGCAGATCTCTAAAACAGGGTGTAAATAGCACTGACCATAAAGAGGGGCATTAATAAACAGATTTCTTTTAATAAATAGCTCATATCCAACAAAAAAAAATGAGTAAAATAACAAGGCACAGAATGTGAGAAGGTAGTTGTGATCCAACAATCTAATTTAAAAAAGGAACAAAATAGGCACATTGCAAAGAGATTATACAAAGTATAAGAAAAGAGGCTCAGCATTAACAAGTCATTAGGGAAATAGAAACTAAACCCTTTTGGAAAATGGATTGGTGATAACTATGGAAACAAAATTTATACATCTATAACTCAGCAACTCCATCAAATATATAAACAAGTATAAATGCTTAAGTATTATAAAAATGTATACAAATATTCATAGGAGCTTTATTCATTACAGTCCCAGACAGAATGTCCATTAACGTTAGAATGGCTAGAGGTTTAGTTACACAATGAAATACTAAAGGGCAATGAAAATGCTATTATATACATAATCACTGATAAATCTCATAGACACAATATTGAGCCAAAGAGAACAGACACAAAAGATCACATAAGATCACAATTATACAAAGTTCAAGTTTAAGCAAACTAATGTATGACAGGTGATAAAACTGTGGCCACCTATGGAAGTGATGACTAAGAGTCATAAGAGAGTCTTCAAAAAATTTCCATATTTTGATTAAAATGGTAATTAATATATGTAAAACATTTCATGGACATATGAAGAAAAACAGGAAATGTAAATCACTAAAAACCAAAAGAAGAAAGATAAAGGGAAAAATCAAATAAGGATTGAGACTTGACATTTGGATTAGCATGTAATAGACTGCTAGGGACTTTAATAAAATAAACATCTATGGAGTGGTGGGTGGGATAAGGAGAATGAAATTCTGATTGGAATATGTTTAAGAGAAAAATATCTAGAGACAGGGAATAGAAAATGCTTAAGGAGTTTTGCTACAAAAGGGAGCAAAGGAATAGAACAGAATCTAGCATGGGAAGAAAGATAATGATTAGATTGTTTTTAGATGAATGAAAAAGTATCTTTTTATGAGGCTAAGAATGATCAAATAGGCCCTGTCTGGTGGCACAATGGGTTAGGTTGCAGCACAGCATGCTAGCTGCAGCCACTCAGTATGAGTTCAATCCCTGGCCCTGGAGGTGATCCATATGGTGCAGCAGACCTCTCCTGTCTCCCCCACTGCTCCCCTCAGCAGTGTACTTTGTTGATCTTCCTGTTCTGCTTCACTCTACCTCCGGTGAACCCTCTCACTGACCCTGGACTTCTGGCCTGTACCCCAGTTCTGTATGCATAAATAAATAAATCTAAAAAAAATGGATGATCAAATAAAAAGGGGAAAACTGATGTGGGAGAAGCAGGAATTCCTGTAAGGAAATCCTTGGGAAAAACAAGAAGGAATAGATTCTAATGTGTTATGTGTAAATCCTTCAGGAAAACTGTAAGACAATGTTAAATAGATGAAGACACATATAAATGGAAAGATGGTCCCTGTTCATAGACTGAAAGAATCAACATTGTCAAAATGGCCATCCTACTTAAAGCAACTTACATATTCAGTGTAACCCCATTAAAATTTCATAGCATAATTCAAAGAAAATTATCAGACATTACTGAAATTCATATGGAAACACAAAAGCCTGAATAGCCAAATTTATCTTGACAAAAAAAGGGGTGAAGCGATGGTATTACATATCCAGACTTCAAACTATACTATAAAGTCATAATAATTGAAACAGCATGATACTGGAACAAAACAGACACACAGACAATGGAATAGAATTGAGAGCCCAGAAATAAAACCACATATATATAGAGAACTAATCTATGACAAAGAAGTGAAGAATATACACTGGAGAAAGGAAAGTCTCTTGAATATATGGTGTTTGGAAAATAGGACTGTCCCATGCAACAGAATGAAACTAGAACACTATCTCACACCATATACAAAAATCAATTCAAAATGAGCAACAGACTTCGATATCTGCCCTGAAACCATACATACATTAAAAAAAAAAAATACAAGTAAAGCATTCAAAGACATAAGATTTAAAAAATGTTGTGGATTCATTCCTAGAAGCAAAGAAAACAAGGGAGTACATAAATATCTGGGATTACATTAAACTAAAAAGCTTCTGTACAGTGAAAGAGACTGTAACTAAAACAAAAAGACACCCTATTGAGTGTGGGATAGTATTTGCATTTTATACATTTGTCAGTGGACTGATATCCAAGATCTACAAAAAACTCACATAATTCAATAAAAATAAATCAAAGAACCAAATCAGAAAATAGGAAGAGTACCTAAATAGGCTATTCTCCAAAGAAGACATACAGATGGCCAACAGGCACATGCAAAAATGCTCATCATCACTTATCATCAGGGAAATGCAAATCAAAAGCGCAATGAGATAACACCTTACTCAGATGAGAATGGCCCACATCAAAAGACCAGAAACCACAAGTGTTAGCAAGGTTTGTCGAAAAAAGAACTCTCGTCTGCTGTTGGTGGAAATGTATACTGGTCTTCCTCTCTTAAATATCTAACCAAAGAATACAAAAACATTAATTCCAAATTCCAAAGGAAACCAAAACTCCTATGTTTATTGCAGCATTATTTACAATAGCCAAGATATAGAAACAACCCAAGTATTGAAGACAGATAGTGGATCAAAATGTGTATATATACACAATGAATATTACTCAGTGATCAAAAAAAAACAAAAACTCATGCCATTTTGTAGCAACATGGTGGAGCAGGAAGGGATTATGGTAAGTGAAATAAACCAGAAGGAGAAAGATAAATACTGGATGGTGTCACTTATATGTGGAACATAGAGAAAAAAAGGATCAGAAAAAGACAAACTTTAAAACCAATGCTTGAAAGCTGACCATAGGTCTGTCATCCAGATGATGTGGGTAAAGGGGAAGTGTGAGAACTTGCAGCAGAGAGAGGACACAATGGACTATGGTGGAGGACTATGGGTGCTTTGGTGATGGGAGGGCTACAGTGACTACACCTGAGGGGGTAAATACTATGTTCAAAATACTAACAAGATGTAAAAACATACTTCAATAAAAATATAATAAGAATCTAATGTGTAAATAGAAGAACATATGAACAGAAATGCAAGTGGGTGGGTAAATGTGGTGAAAGCAATCAGTGAAAGCACTTTATTACTTTAAATAGCCACTGAAAGCATGCAAAGTCAGAATCTTACAATGAGAAAGGAAGAACAGGTATTAGATGTTTGAACATAGCAAAAAAGATGCATGTCCAGAAGAGGTAGGAATTTGGAAATAGCAGGACTATGCTTTTATTTCAAGTGAATAGAATGAAGTGAGACGAAAGTAAGAGTGAAATGTTTATGTACAGGCTTAATTATCATTGATCATGGAATTAAGCTAGGTTAAGATAGAATAAAGGACATTAAAAGATAAAGGTACATTAAAAACTGGTAGATCTCATTGAATCTGACATAGTGTTGGAGTCAAGTTATTAGAGGTAGTGAATTTGAAATGTAGGAGACAAAATGGGCAGCAAATGGGACACCATAATCAAAATTATCGAAGCATGAATTACTGGTAATGAGATGGGTCTTTGGTTATGAACATGGGAGTGAATAGCTTAAGTATGATGGAAGATAGAGGAGATTTTGCTGATGATTTGAAAAGCTGAAGGCATGAATATGGAGTCAAACCTTTTTCTCCTTGTTCTCCTTGGAATCCTCTATCACCTGGCAATCCTGGAGGACCTGGAGGGCCTGCCTCACAAATATCACCACCTGAGGTAAGATAAAGGATAGTTAATTGTTAAGTATTCATAAAAATTAAACAAAAAGAAGAACTAGGAAAAATATATATATTTTCAGTAACTTCTCTGCAGTGATACAATTACCTATAGGTCAAAGGGAGATAAATATCAGTGAAAATTTGAAGAGCAAACCCATACAAACAATCACCAAAAAAGTCAAAGTAGAAGTAGCAGCAGAATGCCTTAGATATCGGAAACACCAAAAGTGATGTCAACCTTACCTTCAGTTAGGTTCACTTATAAATGAAAACAAAATAGAAATTAACAGGAGAAAAGTATGACTTACTAGGAGGTATGTGACGGCCAGGAGGGCCAGGAGGGCCAGGAGGACCTGGAGGGCCAGGAGGTCCCAGCTGTCCATCAAGCCCAGGAGGTCCAGGAATAGAAATTCCCGGTGGACCTTCATCACCTTTCTGGCCCCTTTCTCCAGGAAAGCCAGGGGGACCAGGAGGACCCATAACTGCAGTTCCTAACATTAAAAAAAAAATGTATTTGTTAAAGTGGTCAAAATGATTTTTAGAGATAATTGTTTTCAATGAGATATTAAACATTCCTTTAACATGTAACATCTGTTATTTTCTATTTTATAATAATTAGAACTGCTCAACCATCTTTCTTTTTTTATTTGCTTAATGTTATCTTTCCACTGCTTTACTTCCAATTTTCTATAACCACTGGCTTTGTTATGCATTTATTTACAGTATATAGGGGTATATTTACTACAGTTTTATTTCAGTATTTGTCTTTGAATCTGTTTAGCCCTTTTGTATTTATTACAATTAGTTATATTTTTAACTTATTGTTATGTTTTATTTACTATCTGCTCAGGTTTATTTGTGTCTGCTTTGCCCCAACCCTAACTTGCACTGCATAGATAGATCAAGTTTTGGCCATTTTCCCCCCTCAACTTATATTTCTATCCTTCTCTAGTGGTACTACTAACATTTTATCCTTTGTACTTAAATCTATATTTTTCTTACTACTTAGATATGATAATATTTATTTTCTTTCCCTATAGTAAGTCAATGAAACTTACCAGTGAATTCCCCCATTCTCTCTACACCTCAATACCCCATGTTAATAATGTCAACAATTACAGTTTCAGGTTGTTTATTAAAATGCTTCTTTTTTGTGATTAATATTTATACTTAATATATTCCCTAAACTTTGGTTCTTACGTGTTACCAACCCCACTCCCAACTTCAACCTGAATTCATTCTTTCTTGGAATAAAATCTCCAGTAATTATTTCAAAGAAGGTCAGGATATGGTAAACTTTCTAAGTATCCCATCTTCAGACTAGCATGAAAGTTCAAAGTATTCCAGGTTCCTGATTCGGTTATTTTCCTCATCACTTTAAAAACATGCTTCATTATTATTTTCTGGTTTTCATTGTTTTGTAGGTGATAGTACTTTTCTGTTTATTTTTAATTAATTTATTTTTAACTAGGACAGTATAGGGATACCCCTATAACAGCTTACCATAATGGTGTACACATCACCAACTTACCCATATTTCACCACCATAGATCATTGTGCTTCCTTCCCTATTTGTTCTTTCCCTTCCCCACCCCTTGATGTTCTAGTTCTGTAGTGAGCTATCAAGGGTTAGTCTTTCAGCTTGTCTTTATCTATTAATTTAGTTATTTTTTATTTCACATATTAGTGACACCATCTGGTATTTCTATTTTTCCTCCTGACTTATTTCACTTAGCGTTATCTTTCTAAGCTCCATCCATGCTGTCACAAATGGCATGCGTTTTATCTTTTTTGATCATTATGTTGTATCATCATCATTTGGTCCTTTGTGCATATACTATATCACTTCTTGCTTGATCCACTGATCTGCTCTTTGACACTTATGTTAATGGCATAGTTTAGCTATAGTATAGTAAAACATGTTACAATAAACATGGTAGCACAAGTTTCCTTTCAAATTAGTGTTTTTGAACTTTTAGTTGTGGAATTACAGGGTTGAATAGCAGATCCTTTATGGAGATGTGTCAGTTTTTAAGGTTTTTTTTATCCTTATATTCTGATATGTACCCACAATGCATCTAATTATATGCCTTTTGTTACTATTATTACTATTATTATTACCTTACTCTTGCTTAGGCATTCATAAGCCTTTTCACAGGGACTCAATTACTGTTTTAATAAACAGAAGTTCCTGGTCATTATTTTTTTGAAACCTTGATTCTCATCCCATTCTCCCCTCCCTGAACCTCTTTCCTAGTAGAATTTGCAACTTTCAAGTCTATCCCTTATGTTTCTTAATACTTCTTTCATACTATCTAACCCTTGAACATTTCTATATCCTAGGAAAGTTTCTTATCTCAGTACTCCAGACACAGTTTGTTTAGTCCAGTATCTTGAAATGAGAAATCCTAAGTGCAAACTTAGAGAAAAATGGGATCCACAATTATTCTCTTTCTCTTTGGTAGGATAACTGAGTGTCACCAATCTTAGTATGCTACAATTTCAGTCACCAAATATTTTTATGGGAAAGAAACCATATTTATTAAATATATATGTATGCCAAGTATTATGTGAGCTGCTTTTTCAATTTTCATATACTTACTTCATTTCAGAAAATAGCAAAATAAACATGCTTGATAAGGGGGTGGCTCAATTTGTGCTCAAATTAGAAATCCTCCATTATAATTTGTACCTTTTTTTTTTAAAGATTTATTTATTTGTGCATACAGAACTGGGGTACAGGCCAGAGGCTCAGGGGCGGCGAGAGGCTTCACCAGAGACAGAGTGGGGAGCAGAACAGGCAGATTGACGAAGTACACTGCTGAGGGGAGCAGCGGGCGGGTCAGGAGAGGTCTGCCACGCCATGTGGTCACCTCCGGGGCAGGCGGGAGTCGAACTCATGCGGAAGCAGCCCTAGATTCTCAGTGCTGTGCTTCAACCCGCTGCGCCACCAGGGAGGGCCTATAATTTGTACCTTTAATGAACGTCTGAAAAACAAAAAAAAAAGAACTCTATTTTGAGCTCTAAGATAATAATCATGGGGATTTATAGGTAGATATTTCTGGAATAAAATAAGAATAATGTAAGTGTTGACTATTATTTTTACATATGGAACCTTACAAAAATAGGCACTACAGGAACAGCTTTCCCTTCCATAACAGCCTCAAAAAGTGTAATGATCAAGTTTTGAATGACAGAAGTATTTGGTGCACTGTATTAATCATAATATGTAGAAATGAGATTTTTAGTATAATCATACTATTTAAGTGAGTAGGCTCTTTTAAGAACTACAGGTGAGAAATATGGTAGAAAGACTACAGTAAGACTTAAGAAGTTTCTGTTAACCGAAAAATACTCATATCTTCTGTTATGTTCCCCCAGAACTAGTATGATCATACTAGTAAATTAGTAAAGATGTTACAATCACAAGGTCATCAGTACAGTCTCTTACCTGGAGGTCCAGGAAGGCCAGGCGGACCCTGCAGTCCAGGAAATCCTTGTTCTCCTTTTTCTCCAGGCAAACCAGGTAACCCAATGTTTCCCTTCTCTCCAGTCCCAGGCCTAGGAATTACCTTTGTAATAAAATAAGAAAGGAACTCAGAGGAAAAGGTTTATTCTCTTGAAAATAACCTAGCAGCTACATATTAATAATGCGCATCGTTTCACAAAACTCTAAGGTATAAAAATCATTAAGACTTACTACATTGATTAGGAGTTCCATTCTATATAACTTCTACCCTTCAAGTAACTAGAAAATGCTAAATACTACTCTCTTCAGTAGAAGTGAGCCCCAGGTTTATAAAGCTAGGATTACTTTTAATTTATCTTATAATTCACATTCAATTCATGCAAATCATCTAGGGCTTATAATTTTTTATTGAATATATCTCTCCAATATATCCCATTCTTTTCTATCACCACAGATAGGATCTTCACCTTACACTTGGACTAACAGAAGTACTTCTGAGCTTGTCCCCTTGAATCTAAATCTACTTCCTCAAAAAATAATTTTCTCTGTTATCTAGCTTGTTTAAGGACTAAAATTTCTCACTACTTCTTACTCTATATGATACTACTTTTAACCCTGGACTCTGTTAAATCACTTCTTACTTCCAATACCTCTATTACGCATTTAATCTCCTATATCTCTAGCAACCAATTTTTAAGAGTGATATCTGATTATAACCACTTGATGCAATTTACACACTCTTGTCTTTGCCTTTAAATATGCCATTCCAACCATCTATAATGCCTTCCCCTATTTTTCCTTTTGCTAACATTTCTTTTTTTCCTCTAAAAAGAAAGAAAACTAATTTTCCTGAGACTTCTGAGAAGTCTATTGATTAAAATCAACTAACCATTCCCATTCTGTCTCCTTAGAACCTCAGCATTTAATGAATTTCATACTAAATAATCAAAATATAAAGAAATTTACTTCATAGACCCATAAAGGTAAACAAGGTTTAGATTTAAGAAACAGTGAGTATGAGGTAAAAATCAGCACCTACTGGCGAAGTGTGATAATTCATGCTGGCCTTTTTTTGGATATAAGAAATATTCATAATGTAGAAGAACAAAATAAAAGGACCAGGAAAAAATAATTATAATAAATTTGAAAACAGAATGAACAGGGCAACTATTAATCAGAGACACTCTGCAGAGGAGGGGTGGGGCCAACATGGGAGGAAGTATGTTCTTACACAAGGGACTATGGTGATGGTGCACAGGTGATGGGAAATTTTTCAGGGACTATACCTGAAAGGGGAGAAAGCATGCATTGTACAAAAAGGGAAAATGATGTAATATACATACATACATACATA
>NW_004567120.1:16847492-16849420 GCF_000260355.1 Condylura cristata | reverse complement strand
AGTCTGCCAGATAGTATTGCATGCTCAAAATTTAATTTCTTCTGATACTTATCAAAATGTTATCATTGAACTTTATAAAAAAAGTCAATTACTAGAAAATTAAGTTCTAATTTTAAAATGAAAGTAAAAATCATCTATGATCTTCTTTAAGTATATCCTCATTAGATATACTTAGTACAATACTAAGAATCAATATCTGAGACTCATGTGAACAAAAAAATTAATAATTCAAATGGCTAAACAGGGTTTTGTGGCACTCCCACTTTTAAAGTGACCCTAAAGTCAAGTCTTACTAAAATTAAACCAATAAAAAAATAATATATCAAACCTCAGCAATGATTTTTTTATTCTTACTAAGACTGAAATTTTGACTTAAATTTCATGGTAAATGTAAACATGACAGAAAATCTGTAACCTTCCAATTATTTTTTCATAGAACAGTTTCCTACATTTGCTATTAAGAGCCCCTAGAAAGCACACACTCAAGGAAGAAAGAAGTGTGAATCAGACAATTACAAATTGAGAAAACCTATTAAGACAAAATCCATCCCTTTTCTCCAGAACTCTGCAGGGGAAAGGACAAATCCTTAGTTCCCCACCTGTTTCTTTTATTCAGCCTTTGTAAGCAACACTTGCACCACCTACTGGTTACTTGAGAAATGATTTGGCAATCATGAGGCAAAACAACCCAATGCCATCCTTTGGATCTTTACCATGGAGAAGTAATACAAATACTTTGAGGTCAACATCAGTAACAATTATAGATGTAAATAGTATTCAGTAGAAAATGACAATTATTTGAATTTTTTCTTCTGTGATCAAAATATATGGGGTGTATATAATTAAAGCACAAAACAAAAATGCATTAATAAAAAAACAACTTACAAGTCCAGGAGGCCCAGTTGGGCCAATGTCACCTTTTTGTCCCTGTTAAATGCAATTACACAATAATTTAATAACAATCACATGAAAACATCAATTTCATCAAAAACTATAGTTTCATGAAGACCCTGATATTCATAATAAAATATATCAAAGAGAAGTACAACATGAGATAATAAAAGAGTACTAAGAAGTACTAAGTGCTAAGCCAAAGAAGGCCTGTGATATTTTTTGATTTATGAACAATACGATCTTGGTCAAATCAGTTAAAGTCCCTGATTTCTATACAGATGAAACTTCTAAGGTTGTCCTTTGATTTTAACGATCCTATTTTCTATGAATACTCTAAACAGAATATGGAGAATAAAAAAAATTGACCTGGAATCAGTTAAAATCATTAGATTTTTACATAGAGTCATGTGCCTTTTCATAAAACTTGTCAAGAGCATACATTTAGTGTCATTTCCATTAGGGACAAATATTGTAGAGTTGATGGACTTAAAACTATTATCAGGAGCAGTAAATAAATTACAATTGTTGTAGGTTTACTCTTAGAACCTAATAAAAGACAAATTCAGATAAAAGAGTTACCCTTAACCAGCAATTATAACAGCATGAAGAACACAGAATTTAACTGTTATTCTACTAGCTAAGACCAAAGATAGATGTCTTTTTCACAAGTCTGTCCTCAGTCTAGATTTGTTCATAAGCACCTTTTTTTTTGTCACTGTAAGCCCCTTCTAGTTGAAGGAGTGATTCTGTCTTATAACTATTAAATTGAAAAAAAATCATATTCCCTGTCTATTTGTTATTTTCCTTTAACTGTACATACTATCACACCAAGCTAGAACTTGGATTTATTTTAGAAAAAAAAGTGTTAAATGGTTTGCCCTTGGCACATTCCAATTTGTAGCACAGTTCCTTCTTTACCTGCAAAACAAAGTTTTTCAGTTTTGGTATTTTGGTTTTCGTATGACTCAATTAGAGACCAGAGAGATGGAAAACTGGATTATTTTATGATCTGATATAAATGCATATATATATAT
>NW_004567120.1:16828569-16847367 GCF_000260355.1 Condylura cristata | reverse complement strand
ACTTCCAGACAACGATTGCATAGAGAATGGAAGTGCATAGAGGAGACATTCTAAATTCAGAGCTATGTCTTTTTTGTATTTGAACCTCACTAAAACAATGCTAAGTCCCTTCTCTAGCAAACAGAAGCTTCATTAATAGTGCTGAAGGTAAAGGTACCAATTTGTCACAGTAGAAATGCCAAGGTTAAAGAACTTTTCATATATCTTTTAATACATGAACTATATCTTTTAATACATTATATTGGATAATGAATATAAATACTGAGAAAGTAGTACTAAAGAGAAGGGAGAAATACCAAAATAAGGACAGAAGTTTGTTCTGAATATAAAAGCTAGTTATTTGGAACATTTTCCTTTATAATGCAAACTTGGGAGAGAGAAAAAATGTTAACTAAAATACAACCAGTCATTTCACAATATTAAAATTCTTACCTTTTCTCCATCCTTTCCCGGTGCACCAGGGTAACCAGGATCACCAGGCAAACCCTTTAAAACACAGAAGACAATGACATGAGGTATTGATGGAGCAATTACCTCTAAAATCCCCTTCTCCATAAAAACAAAAACACCAGCAAAAGTGATTAGCCAATTCGTTTAGAACTCGGAAATTAAACAAGACTCCCAACAACCCAGGAGCCTTTGCTAAAAAGTGGGGGCTGAATCTTGGTAAAAATCAAAGTTTTGCAGCATTTTAACTTGCTTTATTTCTATCACCAGTGCTTAACTCCTCAGTAGCCTTGAAAACTAGCAGCTCACAATCAAGTTTAAAACCAGCAACAGTTAAAAGGGAAAGAGAAAGTACAGGTTGGGTTGTTCAAAGCTCCAATTCCAGATAATTATGATTATCTGAATGGGCTGTTGGTTACCAAAGAGACCTCATTTGCAAGACTATCTATTTCACCTGACATGAGCTCTAAATGTACAGAGAAAAGCCATTTCCCCCAGGGTATCTGTGGTAAACAATCAGAGGCAATTATTGAATAACATGACTGCCTAAATCATGAAACAAAGACCAATGGTTCCAAAAGAAGCCAGAAACCAAAGCCCCGAGTTTACCTCCCCTCATACTATCTCATATGTTTAAGTTATTTGTGAACTTAGAGTTTTTAAGTTGAGGACTGTTAGCAAAATCACAGTGAAACCAGTTTATCTGATTATATTACTTTTAACTTCCAGTCTGTTAAAACATATTCCTTTCCGCCCTCCCTGGTGGCACAACAGGTTAAAGCACAGCACTATGAACCTACCACAGTCACTGTAGTACAAGTTCAATCCCCAGCCAGGGAGGTGACCCACACGGTGTGGCAGACCTCTCCTGACCCGCCCGCTGCTCCCTTCAGCAGTGTATTTCAGTCAAACTGCCTGTTCTGCTCCCTGCTCTGTCTCTGGCGAATCTTCTCACCCTCTTCTCCACCCCACCCCCATACTTCTGGCCTGCATCCCATAAGTAAATTATTAAAAAAAAAAAGATATTCCTTTCCTTGGGATTACAATCCGTATTACATCAAGTTTTCTACTTGTTCTTGAAAACTTCTTTTGACATCTACTATGTGTACTCTTGGCACTGGATCCACTTGAAATAATGTTCTTGAACTCACATGATTTTATTTTCTTCTTGTCTTATAGTAATTAGAATTACCTGTCAATATTTTTACTGACAAAACTTGTGTTGACACGCAAAAATTTTATGTGAATGCTTATACCAGTTTTAATATATGGCCCAAACCAGAAACAGACAAAATATCCTTCAATGGATCATAAATAAAACTTGAAACATCAATATAATGAAAAGCTACATGGAAATATAAAGAAATGAACTAATAATTTACAGTTCAATGTATTGTGCTAAATGAAAAAATACTGATTCAAAAGGCTTTAAAAATATGACTCAAATATATGATATTCTGGAATAGGGAATATATATAGGCATAGAAAAGTGATCAGCTGTTGCTAGTGACAAGATGGGAGCAGGGGAAAGGACACAAAAAACATGAAGGAACTTGCAAAGGTGATGCAACTGTTCGTTGATTGTAGAAGCAGTTATACATTTATTAAAATACACAGATTTGTATGCTAAAAGTGGCTCATTTTACTATATACAAATACATATCAATAAATTTCACTTAAAAACAAATTTACAGGCTCTCCCTGGTGGCGCAGTGGGTTAAAGAACAACACTAAGAAGCTAAAGCCACTTCCCCACCTGCCCCAGAGCTGACCCACATGGCACAGCAGATCTCTCCTGACCCGCCCGCTGCTCCCCTCAGCAGTGTACTTCGTCAGCCGGCCTGTTCTGCTCCCCACTCTGTCTCTGGTGAATCCTCTCACCACCCCTGCACCTCTGGCCTGTACCCCAGTTCTGTACGCACAGATAAGTCTTAAAAAAAATTACATCTAAAAGTGAAAGGAAACATAATTTTCATTCATTTAAATGATTTCTAAAACTAAACCTCTTTTTGCTATCTCATTTTTCTACCACCATGTACAAATACTGCCAATTGCAAGGTGGGTGATTGGCTACTCACTGGAATTCCTGGTTGGCCATTCTCTCCATCTTTTCCTGGTTTACCCTATAGGTTCACAGAAATGCAAGAATGTAAATTTACTATTTAGGAAGTGCTTTATTCTTTTTTTGGACTACATTAATAGACTTCTTAAGGTATTGTAATAGATAAATATGATGGTGTCAGTTACAAATTTTTAGTCACTGAAACTAAAATTAAGGAGGAAAGTATAAAACACCACACTCACATTAATGCTCAATTATTTTGCATATACATGAATTTGATTTACAGCAAAGGAGCAAAGAGCATATAATGAAGGAAAGAAAAGTCTTCTCAAGAAATAGTATTGAGAAAATAGGACAGGCACATGCAAAAGAATGAAATTAGGCCATATACAAAAATTAACTAAAGACTTAGGTGAAAGATTTTGAAACCATAAAATACATAGAAGAAAATATAGGCAAAACTGCCCATAACATTGGCTTCAGTGATGTCTTTGGGGACTTGATTCCAATGATAAGGGAAGCAAAAGCAAAAATAAATGGGACTACATCAAACTAGAATACTTCTGTACAGTGAAAGAAACCGCTCCTGTCCCGTCTGCTGCTCCCCTCAGTAGTGTATTTCAGTGGGTCTGCCTATTCTTCTCCCCACTCTGTCTCTGATAAATCTTCTCCCCAAACCCCCATCCATACCTCTGGCCTGCACCCCAGCTCTTGTATGCATAAATAAATAAATCTCAAAAAAAGAAATTCAAAATATATAAAGAACTCATACAATTCAACATCACAAAACAAAAAATCCAGTCAAAAAAATCAGGCAAAAGATCTGAACACTCACTTCTCAAAGACATACAGAGGCCTAACGGGCACATGAAAAATAAAGTGTTCTCATCACTTATTATTAGAGATATACAAATTAAAACCACAATGAAATATCACCTCATACCTGTGACAAGAGACTATATGAAAAGGACACAAAAGATACTAAAAAAAAAGTCTATACTGTTGGTGGGAATGGTAAAGCCTCTATAAAACACAGAATAGAAGTTCCTTAAAAAATTAAGGTTAGATCACCAATATGATACAGCATATGGATCTTGTGGCATCTACCAAAGAACATAAAACACTAATTCTAAAAGATATGTTCATTGTAGCACTATTCAAAATGAACAAGATAAGGAGACAATTTAAATGTTCATTGATGATAGGATAAAGAAGATATTCTGTATATACATCTATATATGTTTATGTGCATAATATACAAATGAATACATATATATTGTGTATACACAATGGAATATTGTTCAACTATAAAAAAAAGATGAAACATTGCTACTTGGCACAACATGGATGGAACGTCAGGGGATCAAGATAAACAAAATAAGTAAAAAAAAGACAAATACCCGATGATTTCACCTATATGTAGGATAAATAAATTAAAAGAAACCTTAGACTGACAACAATGAAAGCAATGAAGGAAGTGCAGAGTGGGAGGAACAGGGAGATGTTAGCAGAGCATTATTAGAAATTTGGTGGTAGACATGGTGGGATAAAGCTGTAATCCTAAAACTCACACAGTGTTGCCAACCAGTATTAATTTAATAAAGATAAATAAAAAAACAAAAACTTTACAAAGAATATTAGTAGTCATAACACTTACTCTTTTGCCTGGTTCCCCTTGCTCACCCTTTTCACCTTTCACACAACCGGGAGGGCCCTGTACACACAAAAATAATTTTGTATCATGGAGTACTGTGTATCAATACCAAGTTATATTAAATGATATGGAAGCATTTTTGGTTACTTACTGGAGGACCAGGTGTCCCTGGAGGTCCAGGAGGGCCTGGGTCACCAGGAAGCCCCTAAGGAGTAGTAAGGAAAGGGAAAGCAATGTTATGTAGACTCATGTAGTACAGTCAAAGATAATGGGATGTTTCTAATTCAAAGTTGAAATCCATAGGCAAAAGAACAAGAGCCATCATTTTTTACATCATTTTTTAGTGCATGCACAAGTCAATTTTATAGTAAATAATAAGGGAAACTGAGAAGTATTAATGATTTGTAATATTATAAAATATTTTATAAATACAAAAATACCAAAAACTAGGAAATTTGAGGGCTATATAGCACACATTTTGTCAAAAAATTAAATGGCTTAATCCATAATAATAGAGTTTCAGTACAATTTCTCCTTTATTCTTAATATTTATGAGTATTTAAAATGAAATAATAATGTACACACTCTGTTGATCACTACATACACCTTAGTACATACAATCAAGGCATCAGATAACTGTTTTTAAGAACAATATAAGGGCTTATAGAGTAATACTATTTTTCTCCTGGCATATCAGTGAAATGTAGAGAACATAGTCATCTAAGATAATGACTATTTTATACAATTTTGTAGACAAATGCATTATTCATAATAACCAGAAATATTCAACTGTACATCAATTGATGAACGGATAAACAAAATATGGAATAATACATACACAGAGGAATATTAGTCAGTCATGAAAAAGAAGTACTGCTAATTGACACAGCATGGATAAACTTGAAAATACTATACGAAGTAAAAGAAGTCAGACAAAGAAAACTAGACATTGTATGATCTCAGTTATATATAAAATATCCAAAACAGGCAAATGTATAGAGTCAAAAATAGATTAATAGGTTGCCTATGGCTGGAGAGCTTGGGGGAAAATGGGAAATGACAACTAATAGGTATGGGTTTTAGGAGGGGGATGATGAGAAGATTTCAAAATAAGATTGTAGTGGTGGTTTTTATACTCTGTGAATATACTAAAATAATGGAATTGTACACTGTAAATGGGTGATTTACATGGTATGCAAATTATATCTCAATGGAAGTTTTAAAAAATATAATTATCTCAAACCTTTATTTTTAAAATATATTGACACATAACCACATTGTAGCTTACAATGCTTTTTAACGGAATACCACTCACAGCAAGATTTTGTTGATTTCCTCTCCATATACTCACCTGATCTCCTTTCTGAAACTCTACATCAGTTGTTCTTTTCTGTTCACTGATTTGCCCAGGTGGCCCAGGGGGGCCCTGAAGACCTTGTTCACCCTGTTTGCAATATAAAATAAAAAGTGACACTTTATTGTTTACACTGACAATGCGGCATGTAAGCTAAGTCAGTTGAATGAAGGAAAAAGAAATTCAAATGAATATGAAAAGGAAAGCTGGTGGCTAAAATATCAACTGTTTTTTTACTTACCTTTTCACCCTTGGGTCCCTGGAAATTTAAGCCCATATTGCCCTAAAGAGAGAGGTGTCCGTTTAGAAATCTCATTGACAATAGCAAAAGGAATTCATACTAAAGAACAGATACAAAGAAAAATAAAATTACCTTTGGTCCTGGAAGTCCTGGTGGACCAGGAGGACCCTAGGAAGATAAGAAGCAGAAAGGTGGAAAATATTATATTAATATGCTTACTAAAAACTATCTAATTTCATAAAATATGAGAACTGAAAAGTCCCTTCAACTAATTTTTTTTTTGCTTTTTCTCATTGCCCTATAATCAGAGAACCACGCACAAATTGATTAAGACAAACTAAGTGAATGTGAAAATTTTTGGCAACAAGGCACAAATAGGCAGGAGGAAAATGGCACAGTATGGATAAAGGCAGAGGGTAACATAATCAATGCAGAAAGTGTCAATATCAACACAAAAGTTAACTTCAACAAACATGTAAATATTTCATATTCGAATTATAAACTTAGATACCATTAGGCAATTAGTGCTCTAGTTTTAAATAACATATTTATTAATTTATTTTTTAAACAGGATTTTTTAAAAAAATTTTTATCTTATTTGTACATACAGAACTGGGGTACAGGCCAGAGGCTCAGGGGCGGTGAGAGGCTTCACCAGAGACAAAATGGGGAGCAGAACAGGCAGATCTATGAAGTACACTGCTGAGGGGAGCAGCGGGCAGGTCAGGAGAGTTGTCGCTCGCCATGTGGTCTCCTCCGGGGCAGGCGGGGATCGAACTCATGCGGAAGTGGCTTTAGCTTCTCAGTGCAGTGCTTTAACCCGCTGCGCCACCAGGGAGGGCCCATATTTATTTTTAGATTTATAAAATCTAATGGACCTCAATGGACCTATTTACTTAAACATGGACCTATTTACTTAGACTTTGTACCTTGAATTTCTTTACCTTTTTTTTAAGTTAAGCACTATTGTTTTACATTTTTTTTCAATATTTTGACAATACAGAATTTTCCCCTCAGGTAGGTATAGTTTATTGTGCTTTCACCCCCTCCACATCTGCTTCTGGTAGTCTTTGTTTTATAGTCAGTTTTCTGTGTTCGCTGTTAGTTTGGCTTTAATGGACCCTGTTTGGTTTCTCTATATTCCACATATAAGTGATATCATCTGATATTTGTCTTTCTCTTTCTGGTTTATTTTGCTTGGCATAATCCCTTCCAGCTCCATCCATGTTGATACAAATTACATGAGTTTATATCACGGAGTAGTGCTCCATATATACCACATCTTGATCCACTCATCTGTTTTTGAGCACTTAGGTTGTTTCCATACCCTAGCTATTGTAAAAGGTAATGCAATAAACATAAAAGTGCAGATTTCCTTTGGAATTATTGTTTTTGTGTTCCTTGGGTAGATTCCTAGAAGTAGTATTTTTAACACTGCTCTGTTGAATCAGGTGATTAATTTAAAGGAAATGTACAATAAATCAGTTATGTGGCTACAAGAATTAAGAAAATTCAAGGTCGAACAACACAACCTAATATATACAAATGTTGTAACAACAATGTTAGAAAAAAAGTGCTATAGTCTAGAATCATACTTTGCTGGACATTATAACTAAAAGAAAAGGGTTTTTAAACTTCTCCCCCAAAATTGCAGGAAAGCAGAAATCACAATCTTTTCTGGTAGATTCATCCAGTATTTACCAAATGTTATTTCCTTCACTCAAGAATAGAAGGCCAATTGTCACAAGCAAAAATGTACAATCTATAAAGGTATAATGAAAACTGTCACTTAAATATATGGTAGATGAGAGATAGAGTGGCACATGAAAAATTGCTTTGAGTGAAGTACAATTTTCTTGCCATTTTAAGAAGACAACAGCAAAGGTCTCAGTCCAAAACATGAACTGAATGAAATCTAAGTATTTCAGGAGTAAAGCTACTTAGATTTTATTAGAATAGGAAATATGATTGATCCCAGGGTAAAAGTAAAACAACTATTTGAAAATTCGGGGTTTTTCAAACTTTGTACTTCACTCCTGGCTTATACAAATCTTTATCCCATGGCAAACTGATACACTACCCATACCAATCCTACTATTTTATCACAGGCCCCTAAGAAATAAGAGCAGATTTTTTGGTGAACACATGTTTTCATGTCTTTTGAAGAGAAAACAGAAATTAATAGAGACAGGTTCAACAGATGACTTAAAGAATGCCTTAGAACACTTGATGAGATGGCCAGAATTGACTTCAACACTGACAAATCAAGAGGTAAAAAACAAAATAATTTATTAAAAATTTTTATTTTGTATACCTTACTTTTGTACACCATTTGGAAAATATATTTTACCATAACAGTCCAAATATCCCATGAATAAAAAAAGTTATAAAATATAAACACTGAAATTGCATTATACTTTCAAGTATCTATAAATAGTACTTGAGAAAGAAATTAAAAGAAAGGGAGAAGTGAAATTACAGAAGGAAGCTTACCATTAAACCTGGTGGTCCTGGGGGACCAATTGGCCCTGGTATACCAGTGGGACCAGATGGACCCTGTTATAAAGGAAATAAAGAAAAGGATAAGTAAAAATAGCCTTCACTGTGTCATAAAAATAACTAAATAAATGAAAATGTAAACTGAAGTAATTGCTAGAATGCTGTCCTTTGATTCACTAATTCTGTGGTATTCTAAGTGGAATTTTAAAATACTCAAGAATGAAAGAAATTCAACTACACAAAATGAATGTAGCTTTTAGAAAACTTATCTTTTAAAATGATAATTAACAAATGGAGGACAAACACATAATAAGGACATTTTATAAAGTAATAAAGATGCAATATAGTGGGGTTTTTTGAACTGCAAATGGGGAGGGAAAGGCTACTAATTTCAAGATAGTTTCTCTAATTTTGTAATTAAAAAAAAATAAGGTTTCAGACAGAAAAGGAAATGTGCACAACCGGGATAAAAGATAATGAAATGATGCAACTAGTATGGAAAATAATTTGGCATCATAAAAAATTGAAAATGTGAATTCCCTGAGGTCCAGCAATTCTATATCTAGGTTTAAAACCTGGATTATTTAGTAATTCTTTTTAAAAATCCCAAAACAAAGTAAATACCTCCCCCCAAAAAAAGATTAAGGAAACAACTGTAGTATGTTCAGACAATAGAATACTATATGGAATTGAAACTGAATAAACTAAGCCACTTACAATAATATGGGTGAATCTTAGCATATCAAGTAGAAAAAGTTGCAGAAAACTACATAAATATTTATTTTGAAAGCAAAATAATATTATATTTATTAAAGATATATGCCCATGTAATACAACTATTTTTATGAATGATGGAAAACTCAGGATAATAATTATATCTTAGGAGAATACAGAAAAGTAGAGTTGCCCCAAAACCACAGGTTAATTGAAATTATCTATAATATTCTAATGTTAAAGTTTGTTTGGAGTTCATAGATGTTCCCCTGATAGTTATGCTTCGTAACGAACATATATTTTACATGTATTCTGTTGTATTTTCAAATATTACATCATAAGATCTTATAAAATATTAATGACAAGATTCAGAGTACATAAGGAAAAATGGGGGGTGATGTCAAGTACAGAATAAGGAGAGAGGTAATGACATTGAATCTCAGTGATCAGGTACTAGAAAACACTAATGTTTACTTTTGACAAATGAATCAATCCTTGTGAAATATGAACCTTAACAAACTGACCTCCTAATCTATAAATACTCAAAGGTTATTTCTAGCCCTATGCATGTTATCTATGGGCTATTATAAATCCTTTTTTAAAATTACACTTAAGCTCAACCAAGCATAAATAATATTCTGTCTTCAAAATATGTTCAAATATTATGTATAACTGATATTGTTTCAAATTACACATCTTAGTACCTTAAATGGGAAACATATGACTTCTAATCATATGTTAATCAGACCACTTATAATTATCAGGACTACCCCTACGCCTTTACTGATCCCCATGGCACAAAATTAAAAATAAGATGCCTATTTCTGCTGCCAAACCCCAAAACAAAATTTCCAGGGAAAATGGAGAGAAAGACAAAAGAATAAAGTAATGCTTCTTAAAATTCACTCTGGCCCAATTTTATTTTATTTTAGGTATAAGGTACATGCAATGTCTACTATATTTCAGTTGATAATTTCTATAAACAAAGATAGAGGATATTAAAATCTAAAAAGAAAAAAGTGTTCCTGTGATATGATTTAAATATAATAAAAAGTGAATCAATATAAAAATAAAGTCAGTGGATGCTTACTTGTATTCCAGGAGGACCTGGATATCCTATATTACCCTTTGGTCCTGGCAGCGATGACATAATTATACTACCAGGTTCTCCCTAAAAGAAACCATCAAAGGAAATTGTAAGTAACAGTGATGATGCAAGAAAACTGGCAAGATCACAAAAACTAATCTGAGAATCCAATATGTCACATAAGCATCCTGGAAGATTAGTAATTAGCCTCAGTAATTAACATTAACAAATTTACCATTTAAAGGAAAATAAGAAAGTGGCCAGAGTACACTAAAGTAAGTTAATTTGTTAAATGCCTATTCAGCTACTCATTCATTTAAAAAAGCAACATTAAATATTAATATTTCCCTGCACTAGACTATGGTGATGGCACATGGGTGATTTGGTGATAGGAAGCCCATGGGGATTACAACTGAAATGGAAAAATGCACAAAATGATGTAAAAATAAACTATAATATTTTTAAAAATATATATTAATATTTCCCAAGAATGGTGTTAGGCCAAGGTTACTCCACAGTCAAGAATGTAACAATGCTCATAGCAGTAACAACATACTGGGAAAATGCAGCTCATAATATATAAATATAGAAATTACAAAATTTTCTATTAAGAGTTACAAAGTAAAAACAACATTGTACATTCTAAAAAAATCACGGAGGATTTTAAAAATCAATAACTATGTGATGTGATAACAGTGTAAATTATTGCTATAGTGGCAATCACAAAATATATAAAATTAACATGTTTGCATATCTGAAATTTATACAATATCTTACCTCAAACATATTTTTTAAAAAGAAATAGTGTAGGAAATTTGTTTCATTAGTCAAAGAAGGGCAATCTGTGAAGGTAACATTCGACTGAGATCTAAAGAATATGACCAGCTGAAAATGGGAAGATAATATTTGCAAGTGTAAACAGCTTATACACAGGACTCAAAAGGAAGAGTTTACATATTTAAATAATGCAGACCTGTGTGACTGGTGTGACAACGGTATTTAATTATAAAGCTGGTTTAATTATTGGTTTAATTATGAAGCTGAGAATACAACAGGATAACCACATACAGGTCTTACAGGTTATGAAAAAGAATGTAGAGCTGAAGGGGAGGGAAGTGCGCTGGACTATGGTGATGGCACATGGGTGACTTGGTGATGGGAAACCCATGGGGATTACAATTGAGATGGAAAAAATATGTACAAAATGATGTAAAATAAACTATTATATTATTATTATTATTATTAAAGATTTATTTATTTATTCATACAGAACTGGGGTACAGGCCAGAGATGCGGAGGGTGAGAGGATTCACCAGGGACAGAATGGGGAGCAGAACAGGCAGATTGATGAATTACACTGCTGAGGGGAGCAGCAGGCGGGTCAGGAGAGGTCTGCCGCCATGTTGATCACCTCCGGGACAGGCAGGGATCGAACTCATGCAGAAGTGGATTAAGCTTCTTAGTGCCGTGCTTTAACCTGCTGTGCCACCAGGGAGGGCCCACTATTATATTATTTAAAAAAAAAAAAAAAGAATGTAGAGTTTATCTTAGAAGCAGTTGGAAAATTCTTGAGAGATTATAAAGCAGATAAACCAAATTATCGATTTAGGTTTTTAAAAGATTATTCTTGGTTGCATTATAGAGAATATATCAAGCTGGAAAGATGGGGGTAGTAGTGAAAAAAGATACTAGTTAGAAGACTTACAGTAGCCCAGATGAGACATTATGAATAGCATGGTAGCAGTGAAGATAGAGAAATGTACATGAATTTAAGATACATTTACAATCAAAACTAACAGTATTTAGTTTTGTTTTAGACTCATAAAAGTATACATAATACTTAGCGGTGTGAATTTTAGATGTGGGGAAATTAAGAGGAAGTAACTGGTTTCTTTGAGGATATAGGTTACCTCTGAACATGCTAATTTATATGTCTGGGGATATTTGCGTGTAGTTGTCGAGTCAGCTTAACATATGTATCTAACTGTGAAGAAAAGTCCATTCTAGAGATATAAATGTAGGTATTCAGTAACTAGATAGTAACCAATATTGCAAGCATTAATAAAATTGCTAGAAGGGGTCATGACTGTGTCCTGATATCTGACAGAACACAGGAGCTTGCATACAAGATTGAAGAATGACAAAAGATGCAGAAGAAAATTCAGTAAAGTATTTCTATAGGGAGCAGATGGTCAATTGTACAAAAATGGAGTAACATGAAGACTGAAGCATGTGAACAAAGGAGAGCTTGCAAATGTATACCTGTACAACTTCTACAAGTATCAATTTTAAGACAAAATTGAGAGTCATTATCTAATTGAAGATGCAGGCTTTTCAAATGTTTTATTCAAATTTTTACCTTCCCAGTATGAGATACTTACCTTCATACCTGGGATCCCAGGAGGTCCCTATTATTAGAAAGAAAAGTAATTTTTTATGAGGGGCTCAAGTAAAAAAAACATGTTTCCCAAATATAGTTCAAATTGAGTAGATTACTACTATAAGGTAATTCTAATAGAATGTATCTTAGGATACTTAGAGATGACACACACACATACATACATGAGATGACATGTATATGAAATACCATAGAATCCCTGCTTTTATCCAGCAGAGAACTGTAATACCAACTTTAAAAAAAATGTGTCTTTAGTATTTAAATGGCACTACTTTGATCCACAGAAAGAGATCAAGTTCATCTTCTACACTTTCCTTTCTTATTTTGATTCCTGTGTTCATTGCAATCACAAATTTTCTGACTTACTGGGGGACCCTGTAAACCAGGAAAACCGGGACTGCCTGGGAATCCACGTTCTCCCTAGAAGGAGTTAAAATAAAGAACATGAAGGAACAAGATAAAAAGCATAACTATAACCAACAAACAATTATTATTGAAAAAATTGTGCAAAAGCCATTTTGAAATATGACAAATTACCATAAATTCATTAGCCTTTACTTTCCAATTGTTTCAATATCAACTATCTATACCTATTCCACCATCTAAGATTCTTTTATCACTACTCATCAATCCCAACCAGAAATAAAGGAAAATGTACTTTTATTGCAGTCATTTTCTTCTAAGAAATCCATTTTGAGACAAATCACACCACATATTTCTGACCATCATCACATTTAATAGTCAAATGATTTCCCTCAATTTTCTGGCCATATATAATATTGACACTTATTTTAACTATTATTACACTTTTCTTTCATTGTAAACTATTTCAAATTATTTTTGTAAAGAGGACAAGATGGTAAGAAAGAACACCATTAATATCACCAAGACAACAGTAATAAAAATAAGGTGTTCCAGTGAGTGAAAGTACAGCACTATGAAGCTGTAAATAGCCACTGCAGCACACGCTGGATCCCCAGTCAGGGAAATGACCCACATGGTGTGGCAGACCTCTGCTGATCCGCCTGCTGCTCCCCTCAGCAGTGCATTTCATTAATCTGCCTGTTCTGCTCCCCACTCTGTCTCTGGTGAATTCTCTCACCTCCCCTGCACTTCTGGCCTGTACCCCAGTTCTGTATGCATAAATAAATAAATCTTTTTTTTAAATAGTTCTAAAATTTTCAGGTCATTATGTTTTCCAAGTACCAATTTTTTTTTTTTTTAGTCACTATTGTAAAGTGAGTGGTTTGGAAAACAAAAGATAAAATTGTTGAAGAAGAACCTCCTTTCAAGTACCTGTGTGCCATAATAATTCCAGAAACATTCTTATCACAGGTTAGAAAGAGTAAATACACATACACCTGTATGCCTTTAAGTTATTATTTCCAAACCCCTCCCTCTATTAATTTTACACACAGAAAGAGTGGGTCTAGAGACAAGATAGTGATCTGAACATCAAGTTTAAAAGACAGAAAACACAAAAACCCATATATTCTAGTTCCATCTCAAGGGTTCATTCAATTTGGTGCACAATGAAGAAATAAAATAAACCATATAATCTTAAAGTATATATAACAAATTCACTAAAAATCGTTGTGTACATAACTGGGGCCTCAAAAACAAACAAATCATAAGAGTTGCTAAGGTACTACTTTACAAAGAGAAAAAAAAAGGAGATTCCTTTAACCATATAGCATACTACACTCATTGTAGATGTATTTGGTCTTAAAATTTAAAACTTTGGCAAGTAACAGACAATCAAATCAGGCAAAAGAATGTAGTCTACTTTGACATACAATATACCAAGTAAACTAACATTACTGGACCTGATTTCCTCAACTAGAAACAAAAAAGAAATCAAAGAAACATCATCATATCCCATCTCAAGGAACTACAAAAAGCCAAAAGCTACTAGACGAAAAGAAATAAAAATCAAATGAGAAATAAATGAAATCGAAATCTAAAACAATTGAAAAGATCAACAAAACCAAAGTTGGTGATTCCAAAAAATAATCAAAATAGATAAACCTCTAGCCAGGCTCACAAAGAAAAAAAAAAAAAAACGGAGAAAACACAAATCACTAAATCACTAGGCTCATAAACAAAGAGGAGAAATTACAACAGAGTCAGCAAAAATCAAAAAAATAGTCAAAGATCACTACAAACATTTCTATGCAATTTCAACAATTGAGAAGATATAGACAAATTCCTATAACTGTATAATCATCCAAAGCTAGATAAAGGAGAAATAGAACAATTACAAGCACTGAACGTATCAATTACAAGCACTGAAATTGAACATGCAATCAAAACCTCCCCCCCACCAAAAAAAAAAAAAAAAAAAAAAAAAAAGCCTGGAACAGATGGCTTCACAAATGAATTCTCCCAAAGGTTGAAAAATTATCTAGTGCTTATTCTACACAAACTTTTTCAAAAACTGAGAAAGAAGGAATACTGCCAAATATACTGTATGAAGCCAACATTACACTAATACCAAAACCGAACGAATACAACACAGAAAAAGAAAATTAAAGGCCAGTCACCCCAATGAACACTGATGCAAAAATCCTTAAAAAAAATCCTAGCTAACAGAATCCAATAATGCATCAAAAAGATAATGCACCACAACCAAGGGGGATTTATTCCAGGGGAACAAGGATGGTTCAATGCCCAAAAATCAATTAATGTAATCCAACACATCAATAAAAAGAAAAATAAAAGGCATGTGATCAAATCAATAGATATTGAGAAGTATCTGACAGAGTTCAACATCCATTTATGAGGAAGTCCCTTGAAATTCTCAGGATACAAGGAACAAACCTTAACACAATAAAAGCCATTTATGATAAACCCATAACCAATATTATCTTCAAAGGTAAAAAGATGAAAACCTTTCCTTTAAGATCAGGAGCAAGACAAGGATGTCTAATCTCACCAATGTTTTTCAGTATAATACTGGATGGAAGTCCTAGCCAGAGCAGTAAGAAAAGAGAAAGACATACAAGGAATTCAAATAGAAAAAGAAATAAAACTATCACTGTTTGCAGATGATAAGATAATATACATACAGTGAACCCTAAAAACTCAACAGAAAAACTAATAAAAATAATAAGCCACTTTAGTAAAGTAGCAGTATACAAAATCAACACATAAAATTTGGTAGACTTACTATCTGCAAACACTCAATTTGAAGAGAAAAAAAATAATAAAACCATCCCATTTACAAGTGAAACAACAAAACAATCAAATAACTGAGAATAAACTTAACAGAAGAGGTGAAAAAGCTTTATAATTATAAAACATGGCTAAAAGGAATAGAAGAAGACACAAAGAAATACAAAAACATCCCTTGCTCCTGGGTTAGAAGAATTGACATTATTAAAATGGCCATCCTACTGAAAGTAATTTACAAACTCATTGCAATACTGATAAAAATCTCAATGACATTCTTCAAATAAATAGAACAAATACTGATAAAATTCATATGGAGCTACAAAAAACTCTACTAGCCAAAGCTCTCCTGACTAAAAAGGAGAATGGAGGTATTACACTTGTAGACTTCAAATTATACTACAAAGCCATAATGATTAAAACAACATAATACAGAAACAAAAGCAGTCCAATGGAAATGAATAGAAAACCCAGAAATAAAGCCACACTATATGAACAATTAATCTTTGTCAAAGGAGCAAATAGAGCAAGGACAGTTTGTTCAATAAATGGTGCTGGAAAAACTGAACCACCACATGCAAAAGAATGAAACCAGACTACTGTCTCACACCATGCACAAAAGCTAACTCAAAATAGATAAAAGAATTGAACATAAGATCTGAAACTATAAATATATATAGAAGAAAGTACAAGTAAAACACTAAATGGCATACATCTCAGTAACATCTTTGAAGACTCATATCCTAAAGCAAAGAAAGTGAAGGAAAAGAAAACAAAAGATCTACGAAGAGCTCACCTCACATGACTCAAAAAAAAAAAAAAAAAGCAACCCAGTCAAAAATTGGGCAGAAGAGCTAAAAAAAAAAAAAAGACACACTCCTCCAAAGAGAAATACAAATGCCTGACAGGTATATGAAAAAATATAATCAGCGAAATGCAAATCAAAACCACAATGAGATACCACCTTATACCAATGAGCATGGCACAACAAATGTTGGCAAGGATATGGTGACAAAGGAAATCTCCTACACTGCTGGTGGGAATGCAAACTATTCCAACCACTATGGAAAGCTGTGTGGAGGTTCCTAAAACTGGAAATACCATATGACCTGGCAATTCCATTCCTAGGAATCTACCTAACGAACACAAAAACATTAATTCAGAAGGATACCTGAACCCCCTTTTTTTAAGATTTATTTATTTATACATACAGAACTGGAGTACAGGTCAGAGGAGCAGGGGCGGTGAGAGGATTCACCAGAGACAGACTGGAGAGCAGGGCAGTCAGATCAACGAAATACATTGCTGAGGGAGCAGCAGGCAAGACAAGAGAGGTCTGCTGCACTATGTGGGTCACCTTCAGGGCAGGGGATTGAACTCACACTGAAGTGGCTGTGGCTAGCTTGCAGTGCTATGCCCTAACCTGTTGTACCACCAGGGAGGGCCTGAACCCCTATGTTTTTTGTAGTACTATTTATAATAGATAAGATAAAAAAAGTGCCCAAAAATAGAGCACTGGATAAAGAAGATGTGATATACATACACAATGGATAAAGAAGATATGGTATATATACACAATGGAATACTACTCAACAATCAAAAAAGATAAATTCATGCCATTTGCAGCAACATAGATGGAGCTGGAAGGGATTACAAAAAATAAAAATATGGGATAGTTTCACTTCTAGGAGGAATATAGGGAACCAAAAAAGGGACCAAGGTAATAAGAATAATAAAATAAATAAACAAAATTAACAGGCAACTACAAATCAAAGACATTCTGCAGGGCTGGGGGAGGGAGAGGGATCAAATATTATGGTGATGATGCACTGACAAATTGGTGGTAGGAATTTTATGAGGACTACACCTGAGAGGAGAAGGCATAGACTGTACAAAAATGAACAATGGTGTAATATAAATACACACACACACACGTATATGTGTGTATATATACACATATATACATATATGTGTCTATATGTATATAGATATATACACATATATATACATATAGGTACATATATGTGTATATGTGTATAAAGACTGCTCAGCTGAAATGAACACATGTAAGCCTCACAAATCCAGAGCAAACATTTTATTATTGTTGCTTTTAGCAAGGGTCATAATGACCTGTATTGGAGGCAAAAACTGTATTGCCGTCAAGTATATACTATAGCTATCACCATTATCAAACATATTATCTAAAACTAAGTAGAAATTTTACCTTGGTTCCATTGCATCCAGGAATACCTTGCGGTCCTGGGGCCCCATCATGACCAGGCATTCCCTTTAAAAGAGGATATAACACATGTATTGTATCTCTTAGACAGATTTTTAAGGGTAATTAAAATAAGAAGCCGAATCCTACTTACAGGAAGACCCGGTGTCCCTGGAAATCCAGGAAGTCCAGGAGGACCCTATAAGATGAAGTAAATGCATTGAACCAAATAACAATCAATAAGAAAGTCCTATATAAGCGAATTATGAAAATTACATTTAGAAGAGAAATGGGTAAAATGTCTCTGATTATAGAAAAAATCTTATTATATATTTGAAAGTCTCTTTTATAGAAAACTATTTAAGAAACTCATATTTTAAGGAGCATTGACATCACTGCACTTAGTGAGAAAAGGCAGATTAGTGTATGCAATGTCTCCTCTAACAAAGTGGTTCTATCATGTTTGTCCTATCAGGTTTGTTTATGATGAATATTGAGATAGGTAAGCAGAAAATAAATCTGCCCCTGAGGAGATCAATGTGATCACCCCTCAGATTCTTCAATTAAACTTCCCTGTCAGATCAGCAAAAATACAAGTTTGACAATATTTTCTGCAGTTGAGACTATGGGGAAAATAACTATGCAAAACACATTTCAAATCTCAACTAAAAGTAATAACATGAAGTCATATTTTTTAAAAAAATGCGTATGTCTTAATTCTGTCTACATCAAAACAATGACAAATCCAGTAGCAATATGAACCCCTAACATTCAGACAGTGGCAGCTAAATTACATTTTTTTCATTTAAAAGAATCTGGAATAAGAAACATGGTCAATTGCAGATCTTGAAAGGAAACGGAAAAGATGAGCCTGAACTATCTAGTTGTGCCAAAAAGTTAGGTAGTTATCAAAGATCAAGGATTTTGTCAAATGAAGAAATGGAGACTCAGAA
>NW_004567120.1:16803913-16827514 GCF_000260355.1 Condylura cristata | reverse complement strand
GGAAAAGATGAGCCTGAACTATCTAGTTGTGCCAAAAAGTTAGGTAGTTATCAAAGATCAAGGATTTTGTCAAATGAAGAAATGGAGACTCAGAAAAATGAAGCATGGTTTTCCAAAAGACATATAACAACTTTGAAATCTAACTTTTTAAAGACCGCAATTTTCTTTTTGTATTTCAGTAAGTCTTTTCCAGTTGTTCCATAAAGCTTCATTTGCTTTTTCTGTTTTAATCAACAAAGCATTTGATATTCAGCAAAATATCGCTTACTCTGATCCCTTTTGGTCCTGGTGGCCCTGGAATTCCATCATTGCCCTGAAAATACAACATATTCAGTTATTTTTCCTTCAAAAAGACCCCTCAAATAATTAGATTGTAGAAAAACACAATAAAATTTGTTAAAGTTTTAACAAAGTTAGTTGGACACATACCCAAGGAAGAAGCATTGTGTTGAGACTATAAGCATCAAGGGACATTATAATAAAATATAGGAAAGAACATTTTAACCAGCATATGAATAGATCACCAATTATTAGGAAAATGCAAATCAAAACCACAAGACATCACTTTATTCCTGTCAGAATGGATAGTATCAAAAAAGCGAGAAATAACAATATCAGAATAGATATGAAGAAAAAGGAACCCTCACACACTTCTGATGACAATGCAAATTGATACAGCCACTACAGCGGAAAACAGTATGGAGATTCCTCAAATAATTATTCATTTGAAGAATATGAAGACATTAATTGGAAAAGATATCTGTACCACTATGTTAATTACAGCATTGCTTACAAAAGCCAAGACATGGAAACAATCTAACTGCCCATTGATATAATACTGCATAAAGAAGATGTAGTACACACACACACTAAGAGAGAAAGAATGGAATATTATCCATTTGTGACAACACAGATGAACCACACAGAGATAACAGAGAATGGAATGTTATCCAGCCATTAAGAAATGAAATCTTGGTCCTCCCTGGTGGCGCAGCGGGTTAAAGCACAGCATTGAGAATCTAAAGCCGCTTCCGCATGAGTTCGATTCCTTCCTGCCCCGGAGGTGACCACATGGTGTGGCAGACCTCTCCGGCCCACCCGCTGCCCCCCTCAGCAATGTACTTCATTAATCTGCCTGTTCTGTTCCCCACTCTGTCTCTGGTGAAGCTTCTCACCGCCCCTGAGCCTCTGGCCTGTACCCCAGTTCTGTATGCACAAATAAATAAATCTTTAAAAAAAAAAATGAAATCTTCCCATTTGTGACAACACAAATGAATCCTGATGGTATTATGATATATGAAATAAGTCTAACGGAATAAGACAAATAACATCATTTCACCCATATATATACTATAAAAACAAACAAAAAACTCAGGATACTTTGCACCTGGTAGCATGAGCAGAACTTATGAAAATTCTGTGACAGTGGATATTTTCTTACTCAAATAATTTGAAATATTTTTTCAAAAACTTAAGACAACCAAGTTTTGACACATAGGATGATTTTTTAAGGAACAATAATTTTAAAAAGGGGAATACCTGAGTTTTGTCATGTCACTTCTCATCACAATTTTAAAATTTCTTCATTTTGCTCAAATTATTTATAGGCTTTTCATCTATTTTTGAGTTGAAATTCCTAAACGGTACTATTTGTTGATCTGCAAATGTTGTGTAAGAAAACCTTTTTCATCAAATGGAGTCATTCACTGAATCAAAATATTCATCTAAAACAGTTGCATGGAGGAACAAGTGTTTTTCATTTGAATTTTCTATTTCTTAAGAAGATACTTTGATCACAAGTGAGTCCAATTTCTGCAGGATAGTCTATATGTGATTTTTTTCAGGTCAGACCAAACAAAAAACCCAAATATTAAAAATAAGTCCTCCCATTAAACATGTCACACTACATAGAGTATAAAGAGAACTCCAAAAGCAGATACAATCTAGTTACTCAAGAGAACTGACATGAATTATTACTGACTCTCAGTTCATGAGCATACTTCAAATAATTTTTCCTAAGGTCAGGATCATTTGATTAGGAAAGATTATATGCAACCTGTCCTTGACCTCTACTGTGGTCACCAAGAATACAACCTCATTCCTTGAAGCAGAGCAGGCTAGCCTCAGTTCCTTAGCCCAAGCAGTGTTAGATAACTGCATACCCCTCAATTTCCTGCGGGTCAATCAAGGAAGTGTCTTGAGGTCTTGTTATTGCTAGCACCTCATGTTTTACCAAGATCACTGAAATTGGCAACATAGAACAGCTTATCATCAAGCCTAAGAAAAAAGTCTCTTGGCTTTCTGAGTTAGATTGGGTGACCTATTCCTGGTATGGCAACAATTGGGGCCCATGAATACAATCAATGCCCCTAGCAGGCAATATCATACTGCTTGAAATATTTTGGTCTTTACCATGTTCCATACTGCAGACTAATTACCTCATTTTAAAAATAGTTTCTCAAAGTCTGACTTTAGTTCCAAAACAGGGTATCCTATGTTTCTCACTCAGGTCCTAATATATCAGGGATAAAATTGAGGAGTCTGGATAAAAACATGTGTGTGATATTTCAGGCCCACCAGTAAGCAAATATCTCATGGTAGGCCTCATATGGTAAAGCTATCCCAGACCAGACTTGGTAAACAACAGTTTCTGAAGGAATTTGCATTCAAGGACTGCAGGCAATGCTGGCTAGTCACACTCTTAGGCATATCAAAAGGCCTCCCTAATATGGAACCCCAGTGGTTCACCCCACAGGAAGGGAACTTAAAGATACTTTCTGAATTCTGACTAAGTAGCTTTCTACTCCTAATCCTTCCCCTTCTCTCTACACTCCCTCTGACCCTGAGTCAGAAGTAGTGTTTTGCTGCAATCTCACTAAACAGTGAAACAATCCCCTATGTCTGTGTTAATTCACTAAAACCTCACTGGTGGTATTCCATAGGGGGAAATTGAATAGTGAAGGAATTGGTGCTTTTCTTGTGTTTAACTTTTGCTTATGCTATCACAGTAAGTAAAAGGTTTAATTATCTGCTTATAATATCACAGTAAAGGCTTGACTGTTGACTGTTTGGCTTGTATTAATCAGCTACTCTGGCAGCTAGCAATTTAGCTCTTTCCAGCTGAACTTAATTTTTGTTGAGATTCCCACTAACCACATATAATTAGTAACATCTTCTACAAATGTGTGAACATTGCAATTTTTAGAAAAGCAACAATATAGAATTTTGGCATTCTATTGTTTTGTTTAAACATATTTACCATAAACAGTTCAGGCACTTCTTTGTTGATTGGACACCTAGTCCCACATTTAAGAAGACATAATTCCTCGGGTATTAATGCTTGACAATGTGGCACATACCTTTTGCCCCTGAGGTCCTGGAGGCCCTTCTGGACCTGGAAATCCAGGCAAACCTGGATGGCCTTCCAAGCCTGGAAGTCCTCTTTCCCCCTGCAAAAGAACAAGATTGAAAGGTAAGATAGTTTGTGAATGTTCAAGCACAGGAATGGTTGATATTAAAAACTATCTAATGACTATCTAGAGAACTAGCTTAATTTAATGATATAAAAAATCACAGTATCTACTAGCAGTAGGGAATTTGTAAGGTATGAGTAGAAAAATACAATCACTCTGAATTTGTTTTAGCTATTTGGGGACTTCTGTGGTTCTATATCAATTTTATGATTATAGTCTTGAAAATATTTATATTTATTATAGGATGAGTAAACATAATAAGGAATGATTCAATACAAAAATCATATAAATTATTTAGATGAAACTTAGTACATAGCCAAAAAATACACAGAGAAACACACAAATAGAAAAACACAAAAGCATTCTGAATTTATATCTTATATGGTAATATAATCTCTTGCTTTCTTGTAAAAAGAAAACAGCATATCAGAGATGAAGCAAGGTTTAAACATACCAACATCAAGAGCTTAATAGGAAAGGTGGAAGTAAATCCAAGAAACTAAGTTTACACGAGTTACATAGATTAAGTATAGGGGAGGGATGAACAAAAGTAAAAGGAAACCATAAGAGAAGCTTTCAAATTGTAGCAGAGTAAGAGTTACATGATTATCAAAAATTAACTCATTAGCTAACTGGATAAGTCAAAGAAGGTGGGGAGGAAAGCTCAATGGAGTATTGGTAGAGGGCTGTCAGCACTTTAGTGATGGGAAAACTATGGGGCTGAACCCATGGGGAGAAATCCTATAACTGTGAAAAAACAAGGATGTTTTAAATAAATAAACAAATACTAAATATATTCTTACTATATGATTCAGCAATTGAACTCCCAGGTATTGACCCATAAGAGTGGGCCATCCCTGGTGGTGCAATGGGGTAAAGTGCAGCACTACCAGGGAGCCAGCTGCTTCTGTGCCAGTTGGATCCCCTTCCCAGAGGTGACCCACGTGGCACAACAGACCTCTCCTAACCCGCCCGTTGCTCCCCTCAGCAGTTTACTTCGTGAATCTGCCTGTTCTGCTCCCCACTCTGTCTCTGGTGAAGCCTCTCACTGCCCCTGCACCTCTGGCCTGTACCCCAGTTCTGTATGCACAAATAAATAAATCTTAAAAAAAAAGAGTGGAAAACTTATGTCCACATAAAAACCTGTACACAGATATTTAAAGCAGTTTCATTCACAATTGCCAAAACTTAGAAACAACCAACATGTCCTTCAGTAGTTAATGAATAAATTGTGGCACATTCGGAAAATGGAATATTATTCCATTTTCTAAAGAAATTAGATATCAAGCTATGAAAAGACATGGACAAATTTCAAATGCATATTATTCAGATTGAAGTCAATCTGAAAAGCTCCATACTATTTAGTTCCAACTGTAGACATTCTGGAAAAAAACAAAATTAGAGAGATAATTGAAAATAACCAATGGTTGCCAGAGTATAAGCTTGGAGGGAGATGAATAGGTGAACACAGAGGATTTTAGAGCAGGAAAAATACTGTGATAATATAATAATATTATGGTAGATAATTGTCATCATACATTTGTCCAAACTCACAAAATATGTAACACCAACAGTCAATTATTAAGTGTAGCCTATATGATAATGATGAATTAATTATAAGTTCATCAAATGTGCAATTAGAAAGATAATGCTATTTGGGGATCTTTACACATGTATGCATATGTGGGGACAGGATACACATGGGAAATTTCTGTGTCTTTCAATTTTGCTATGAATCTGATACTGATATAAAAAATAAGGCATTTTAATAAAAATTTATTAAAGTAAGCATTATAAATATTTTAAGTTTCCTTGTACCCCTTTATAATATATTCCTCATCCTCCCCCCACCTTAGTCAGACTGGCTTGTTTTCTGTCACTATATATTGATTACTATTTTCTAGAATTCTGTACACATGGAACTATATAAAACATATTCTTTTTGTTTAATTCTTTATTCAGCATAAAATAATTATTTTCTGATTCAAAACATGCTATATTTGGTATTGTTAGTTTATCTTTGTTGCTGAGTACTCTTCCTTTGTATAAATATACCGAAATTTATTTATTCACTCACCTATTAGTAGGCAGTTGAGTTGATTCCTGTTGTTGACTACTACAAATAAACCTATCATGAACTAATGTGCATGTTTTGCATAGTCATATTCTTTCATTTCTCATTAGTAAATGCCTAGGAATAAACAGGATCACATAGAAAATTTAGGTTTAGCTTTTAAAAAAAACTGCCAAACTGCTTTCCAAAGTGTTTGCATAATTTAGATTTGCATCAGGAATCTATGATAGTTCTAGTTGTTCCATATACTTGGAATAGCTATGTCTTAATATTGAGACATTCCAATTGGTTTACAGTGATATATCATTATAATTTTATTATGTATTTCCCTAATAAGCAGTGCTGAGTATCTTTTCATGTTTATTTGCCATCCATGTATTTTTTGTGAAGTGTCTTAAAATATTCACCAATTTGTTTCTAAATTAATTTTAGTTGGGGGACATGTGTTTTATTATCAAGTTTTAAGAGTTCATTATATATTCTGGATACAAGACTTTTTATCAGATATGTGATTTGCAAATATCTTTTCCCTAGACTGTGGGTTGCCTTTTCTTTAACTTTGGCAAAATACATTTTATGGCAGTTTACTTTATGGATCAGATCTTTAGTGTCCAATTTAAGAAATATCTAACTCAAGGTCACAATAATTTTCTCCTATGATTGGTTCTAATATATTTAAAGATTCAGGTTTATATTTAGATCTATAATCCATTTTGAGTTAATTTTTGTATACAATGTGAGATAAAAGAATTTGCTAGATGCCCCTGAAATCAAGGAATTTCCTTTCATTCATAGTATGCTAACAGTTATTATCAGCAATGTATGCTGAATTTTGTTGAATCATTTATATGCAGCTACTGAGATAATCACATGATGTCTTTAGGTTTTCCAAAAATCGTATTCTTTTAATATGGTAAATTATAATTTTTCATTTTTTATTATGATTTTAATATTTTAATTTTTGAAACTAACCATGCATTTCTGGCAAAAAAATCCATTTGGCAATAATGTATTACTCACTTGATATGTCATTGGATCTTACTCGCTAAAATCTTACTAAGAATTTCTGCATCTATATTAGTAAGGTACACTGAACTGTAGTTTACTGTTTTTGTAATTTTGTCTGTGTCTGGTTTGGGTATTAGGGTATGCTCCTTTATAAAATTAGTTAGGCATCAGCAATTTTCCAACCATTCTGACATTCTTAACCCTGTAATCTGACTTCTCATGCCAGTGATACTGTGGCTTTTGTGATACTGGGTTCCAGCCACAGTTTGACATTCAAACTGAAGGCTGTACTCTTAAGTAAAGCTTCAAAAAGGTAGGCTTACCCTTATACTTACTTTATTTCAAAGGTAGACTCATCTCTACTGTTTTCATGCTTTTGGACACTCTCCTACGCTATCATGTAGCTGTTCTATTTTGTCTATTTACTTCTTACCTTAAGAACCAATAATGCACTAATAACCATAAATTAATCTCTTCATCTTCTTATCACTACAGAAAGCCCCTTTGTTGTAAAATTACTCCACCAAACTAATGTTACTCAAATAGGTGATTTGTATAACACTATCCAATTATTACTAATGGGTATTCCAGTAGGATAAAGTGGGTTACATGATTAAACTGAGCTTGGAAATATAGCACTAAAAAACAAGTAGGTTTCTTTCTTCCAGGACTTGTATACACTTTCCATATGCTAATATGCCTCTATAGCCCTAAATGAAATATGGCTCTTGAGATATTTTCATAAATTGTTTCATATGTAATTATTACTAGTTACAGATTCATTAAAGAATATTTACTAAGCCCCAAGAGTAGAGACTAGAACATGATCCTTCCTCACTACAACTCTTTAGCCCACATATCACTATCCCTTTTAATCTTTTAATTTTAACACCAATCTCTGACTCTCAATATTTACATTTACACTACTTAATTTTCACCAGCCCATACTATGTAATCACCCTATTTATATGATAGGGATGCTGTTATCACATCATGGGTGCTGAGATAAAAACTGATATTCAGCAGCAATCATTAATTTGTATGTATTAGATAACATGAACTTTCCTAGCATAATATCCAGCACAGATTAGTAGTCTGATAAATGTTTGGTACCCTCCTAAGTATTTGCCCTCCTTTTGACTGTTAGGCATAATATTTCAGCAAGATTGATCAAAGGCATTATATTTCAGCAAGATTGATCAAAGAAACTCAAAATACAAACAAGGGACTTATTTTATAGAACCCAAGTGCTAAATTATTTTTTGTTAACTTTTAAAGGACAATTTAAAACAATACAGGAAACCTTTTATAATTCACAAAGTCTAAAATATTGATTATGTGGTTCTTAACAAAATATGGGACTGATCTCTGAGATACAGTTTAATCTTTGTGGTTATTAAAATAAATACAGAAGATTTCATTTAATTAACTTAAATGCTTCAATAGAAGCCTTGTTTCTTTTTAAGAAATATATGTTTAAAACATAGTTTACTAGTTTTATTATGTTTGCAAAGGCCTATGTCAGCTCTTACCTTCTGTCCTTTTATGCCACTACAATCGCACTTAGTTCCTGGAGAACACCCATAGCAAGCCTACGAGGAAGAGAAAGAGGGAGGAAAACCATTAAATATGAATGTGAAACCAGTCTGACTTATAACTCAAATGAATTCAACAATCCAAACTTGTAAAACAAGTATCAGGAAACTATCTGAAAGGGTATGTACCAAATAGCAAATAATGATTACCTCTGAGGAAGTTTTCATCCTCTAATGTATACACATCTGTTTAAATGTTTAACAGTGTGTAAATATCATTTTTATAATTTTCAAATAAAAATATCTTTTTAAAAAGACATTTAAAATGAAGAAAAAATTTAAATGACAAATATAAACATGATTTTCCACTTGTCCAAGTTCTTAGGGACTTCATTTTTGCTCTGAACACAACTTGTAAAAAATTACTTCTCAATCTATATCAGCAATGATCTTGGCCAGGAATGCCACTTGAAGTTGCTTTCTTCTCTGAATTCCTGATGAATCACAGGGCATTAAATACATAAAACTATTATTTAATGCCTATTTTTTCTCTATTCCTATTCATCACTAGTAGCTTATTTCTTCACAGTCTAAATTTTACCACAAATGTTACAATCTAGATGTTCTATATAGCTACTACTAGCAAATCATTCATTCATATTAGGAATTAAGGGCCAGAAGACAGAAAATTATCCTCATCTAAAATCACAAGCTATGGAACAAGACGATAATAGATGACTTCTGCCATCCAAAATAGGCTTTATACTGACATGAATATGAACTGCTTAGAAAAATAAACAGCAATCACATTAACATATATAGCTAGTTCAGCATATGTACTATAAGGCTTCTCATCAAATAAAGAAACTTTTTATGTGACAGAAATGGGAAATTATGTTTAACAATGTTAAGCCTTGGGAATCTATTACTTAAAAAGTACCTTAGTCTTCTTACCAGCATTTCATTCTTTCCATCATTACCAGAGCACCTTTCCCAATCCTTACCAAAATACTGACTTTATTCTCTACTCAGAACTTCTAGCCCAATTAGCTATAACCAGAAGCCACCCTCATGATAGGACCCCTTTTCCATAATATAAGAGCAACCAAGCATGGCTTGAGGTTAAATAGACTTATCAAACATGAATAGAATATTACAGCCCATAAAACTTGTCAGGCACTAGAGAGCTAAAGAGAAATAAACATATTCATATATACTGTATATACATTTTGTATGTGTGTGTGTGTCATTTTACCAAAGAGAAGAGAGACATAGTGCATGAGGATGCCTAACATATATAACTAATTCAACAAATGCTTACTGATCATTTGTGATGTACCAGTCAAGTTAGGTACAGATAGAAATACAAAGACAGTAAGTCATTGCTCCACAATAGAAGAGATAATCTTGTACACAAAAATTATTATTATACATTAAGTCAGGAAAAGAGATTAATTTTAAATGTGGGAATACTAGTTTGTGCAACTATAAATTCTAGATTATAATCTACAAACTTACAAATTTGAAAAGATCCTGATTTATAGGATAGTATCAAAGGTCATATTTACTGAATTAGATTGCATATAGTGTCAACACTCAATTCCATTAATTAATGTTAGGGAAATGATAGTGATTATGTCAATTGGCAATTAATAATAATTAGCATTAGACTTTGAAATGTTTGCTGGCACTTTCTATATAAACATGTACATAGTTTTTGATCTTGTAAGTAGAAAATGCTGTAACTTTCCACTTTCAGTTTTCATTAAGAGATCTTCCTTTTAAAATACAAATTAAGCCCTTGAGAATACAAAGCAATAATGTAATAAAATTTCACTAATATGTATAAGATATTATACAACTTTTATTTATAATTGTATTGCACCTTCTATTGAACAATAGCCTCCAACTTTAACATAATCTATTAACAAACGAAACCCTTAAATACTTGTGTCATTCTGAAGTAATTTCATATAATATTTTTCTTAAAAATTATTGATTTCATCTTTTACACTTTCTACTTACCATGACATTATATATTAGAGATATCACTACTTCAAACATTTAGCAATTATATAAAAATTTGTTTGAATTCTATTTAATATTGTAGTTTATATTCTATTTATTCCACCAGGTTATGATAATGACTGTGGTACTCAATAGTTTTAAAAAAGGAGGGGGTAGGTCAATTGTATTATACACACCAACCACTAGATGCCACTTTCCATACAGTTATTGCAGTGGTACCCAAAGGAAATAGGCCCAATTTGACAATGGTAAATGGAACATTTTGTGTGTTTTTTTTTACCAACTCCTAATAAAACTTATTAGACGTGTACTAAGAAGAAAACACAATGTAAAGGCAATGAGCTGTACAAAAAGAAATGTTCATATGGGCATTGCCTTTAAAGAACTTCTAATCTAGCTTGAAAAGAAAAGGATAGGCCCAAATAAATGGAAATAAAATTTAAATACAATGGAGTAATATAGCAGACAGTTGTAACAGAAAGAGCTGTAAGACACAAGAAGTACCTTAATAGTTTAAACCGAATTGTTAAGACACTTTGGACAAGTCATATCCATGCACTATGGCTCTTTTCTCTTTGGTAAAATGACAGAGATAGAAAATATGATACCTTTAGATGACCTCAGAATTTTACAGTCTGTAATTCACTATGATTTCCCAAGTAAAAATGAGTGCCATGCTCAATAACTGCTATCAAAGTTAAAAAGAGAGTTACCTTAAGCCTGGGAGAGTTCATAAAGCTTCTGTATAGAGCTAAACAACTCAATTTCAGTTTTTAAAGATAGGCAGAAAGATATCTACAGGAAAACATGGCCACACTAAGTACTAAGATTAAAACACAATTTTGTAGGCAGAATCAGATAAAACAAACATTAAGTACCTCACAAAAAAAAAAAAAAAAAACAGGCTTTGCAAGTTTATTTGAAAACAGTAAAATAGCACATAAGGCTGAAATAAACTTTTTCAAATCATGGAAAATTGATGTAATAGCAATTTTTTTAATTATTTTGGATAGAAGTAATAAAATAAAATAAAAAGGAAGATTTTTACCCATGTAGTAAAACATATCACAAGTCTACAATAATTAAAACTGTACAGTTCTGCCCAAAGAATACAATTCATTGAATCATCCATGAATCAGAATAGACAGGGCAGATGTGGACATGTACACACAAGCAGACATGCACATGCTTGCGGATGCACATACACATACATACACCACTAATCATATAAGAAAGTTGGCATATGAAATAGATGTGAAAGTAATGAAAGAAGTGCTAGGACAAATAGGCAAAGTAATTCATTTACTTTTCAGGCTCCTATAATCAAGAAAATGTTCAAATACGAAACTTAAAGTTACAAATAAAAGCAAACTATGCATTAACATCACTTAAAGTATGTCATAAAAATTCAGATACTGGTGCCCCATCCTACAGAATCTGTTTCATTAAGCTTGAGGTTAGCCACTAGAATTTAAGAGTTTTATAACTACCTCTAGATTCTGATTCAGGTATATCTGATACGTACTATAAAATAACAGCATATTAATGTTTTGTGACCTTTAGGTATATTCCTAAGAGTGATATTGCTGGGTCATCTGGTAGCTCAATTTTTAGTATTTTGAGGGTCCTCCACACAGCTTTCCATAGTGGTTGGACCACTTTACAATCCCACCAGCATTGTAGGAGATTTCATTCTTCTCTACATCTTCACCAGCAATTGTTGATGCCAATGTTTTGGTTTTGTTTTTTTTTAATATGGGCCATTCTCACTGGTGTGAGGTGATATCTCATTTGGTTTTGATTTGCATTTTCCTCATTATAAGTGATGCTGAACATTTTTTCATATACATGTTGGCCATCTGCATTTTTTCTTTGTTGCAGCACTATTTAGAATAGCTAAGAAAGATATGAAAACAACTTAAATGCCCCAAAACAGATGACTAGATCAAGAAGGTGGAGGATATATACATGACGGAATACTATTCAGAAATCAAAAAAGGAAAATTCATGCCCTTTGCAGCAACATGGAGCTAGAAGGGATTATAGTGAAATTAGTTAGAAGTAAAAAGAAAAACATCAGATGGTTTCACTTACAGGAGGTAAATGGGGGAACCAAACAAGGGATCAGGGGGAAAAAATACAAAACTGGAAGGCAAACTATAAATCAGAGGCATGAAGAAGCAGTGGGGGACAGGAGTATCAAAACAGGAACTACACCTGAGAGGAGAAATCAAACTTGTACAAAAATCAACAATGCTATAAAAATATATAAATAAATTACAACACAGAAAAAAATATTCTAATAATGTAACCAAGTAGCTAATGAGACTGACATGCCTGCTTGTAAACAATAAAATGGTTGAAAAATGGAGCAATTTTTGAATACACAAAGGACAAGCACTAGAGAATTTATCAGAACCAAAATCTGGGGCAGGCAGAAGAATGCCAGTTAACTGACCAGTGAAACTGCTTTTGCTTAGAGGACATTTACCTATAATAAAAAATATGTGTAATTTGTTTAATAATTTCTTTATATTTCTATTTTTCATGATATTATTTTTTAAAGATTTATTCATTATGTGTACAAAACTGGGGTACAGGCCAGAAGCACAGGTGTGGTAAGAGGATTCACCAGAGACAGAGTGGGGAGCAGAACAGGCAGACTGACAAAGGACAATGCTGAGGGGAGCAGCTGGCAGGACAGGAGAGGTCTGCCATACCATATGCATCAGCTCCCTGGCCAGGGATCGAACTTGTGCTGCAGTGGCTTCAGAGAGCTTCATAATACGGTGCTTTAACCCATCGCACTGTCAGGGAGAGCCCTTTCATGATATTATTTTTAAGAGGGAACTGGTCTACAAGACTGTTTTTTCAAAGGTAGAGGTTCACAACTCTCCCCCATGCATCCAATCATATAACACTACTACCAACGTACCACCTTAGTTCACTGGGACTCCTACCCTTGTTGCTACTCACTCTCATCCTCCTCCTCCAATAGCATCAATTCCACAGTTAGATTCATAGTTTGTTTTGATTTAGAACTTCTGTCTATTCTGTTGCTTTGTTTCTCTATATTCCGCATGAGTAAAATTATCTAATATATCTTTCTCTTTCCAACTTTGTCTTCCAAATCACCTCCAATTCCATCCATATTGTAGTATATGTCAAGACTTCACTTTTTTATAGCTGATTTGTATTATATTATGAGTTTGTGTCACATCTCTTTAAACTATCTGTAATTAAGAACTAAGATTGATTTCATAACCTAGCTATTGTATATAGCGCTGCAATGAACACAGTGCTGCAATGAACATATATCCCTTCAATTTAGTGATTTTTCATTCTTTGGACAGATAATTGGGAGTAGGATTGTGGGATCATATGGTAAACCTAATTTTAATCTTTTTTTTTTTTCCAGAGGGACTAGTTCATACTCTTTTTCCACAGGGACTAGTTCAGTCTATATTTCCAACAATTGTGTACAAGTTTTCTCTTTGGTCAACATCCACATCCTCACAAAACTTGTTGTTTCTGGAATTTTTGATATAGGCAATTCTCACAGCTTTGAGGTAGTATTTCATTGTTGTTTTGATTTAAATTTTTGATGGCAAGTGATGATGTCCATTTTTTTTTCTTCTTTAGAGAAGTGTCCATTTAACTCCTGCCCATATTTTGTGTGTTTTGTTTACTTTTTGTTGAGTTGGATGAGTTCTAGTAGGCCTTATATATTAACCCCTAGTGAGGTGTATAATGTACAAATATGCTCTTCCTTTCAACAGGGTGATATTTATTTTTTTTTTCATTTTAAGAAGTTTATTTTGCTATGAATAAGCTTTTTATTTTGATAGTGTTTATCGTTACTTTTGTTCCATTTTTGTTGGATTTAAAGACCCACAGACATCACTGAGGTCAAAATTGCAGCATGTTTTGCTATGCTTTATTCTGCGCATTTCATGCATACTGGTCTTACATACAAGTCTTTTATCTGTTTGGAACTAATTTTTGTGTATGGTGTGAGACAGTGGTCTACTGTTATTCATTTCTATGTGGCTGTCCAGTTCCTAACGCCATTTGTTGAAGAAAAGAACAGGTGAGAGAGAAAATGAGGTAGAAGGAATATATAGGGACAAAGCTAAATTTTTTTTGAAGAAATTTAAAGGATAGCTAAGAGTTTTCAATAAATAAATAAAATATCTGTGATTTAACCAGTCCAAGATCCAATGAAAGAAAATTACAGTCCTCAAAATATGCAAAATAATGTAACCTCAGAACATAGAAATGAAGATAAGACCTTAATATTATCAACAAAGGCAAAACAGATTGCCTTCTAAGGAATTTCTAGGTAAGTTTTCAGAAGTAACAATGGAATCAAGAAGACTGTGGAATAGCATCTCTGATATTTATAGAGGAAAAACTGTCAATCTATAACTTTTTACCCAGTAAAAATACCTTTCAAGAACAGGGTGAATTTTTTGAACATTTTTAGACAAACAAAAATTGGGAAAATTAGTACCCTTCAGTAAAGAAAATCCAAACAGTCTGAATAACTTATTTATATGAAAGGAAATAAAATACAAATGGAAAGCATTAAATACCAGAAGGAATGGGCAGGTGGAAAATGTGGTAAATTTGTGAGTGAATGTAAATGAACACTAACTATAAAACACAATTATAAAAATATAAATAGCTGCAGGATATAGGGTTACAAATATATAACTAAAAGAAAAACACAGTGATGACAATGTAAATCAGGAGAGGATACTGAAGTTAAAGTATTTTAAGATCCTTGAAATTACATAGGAAATAAGTACAGGTATTGGCTACATTAGACTTTGATATGATTAGCATACAAATAGAAATTCTAATTTCTAGTGTAAACCTTACAAGACTAAAAGTGAGATATTAGTTCCAAACTAGCTAATGGAACAATACTCAATAAATCCAAAGAAGACAAAAGATAGAGACAGAAACAGAAAGCACTACTTTAGAAAAGGCAAGGCAAATAAAATAAATATATCAATAATTGCATTATGAATAGTTAAGTATAAGATGACACAGCATGAGCAAATAATCCAACAAATTTGGATGTGATACATTATAAAAGAAAACTAGCACAAACTCTGTAAAATGTCCATGCCATACCATGGGAGAGATAACTTTGTGAAAGATAGCTTTAAGACTGCTGTGGACTATCTTCCAGCAAAATTATTATAACTGAAATTTAAAAAAAAATAGAAGGCTCTAGAAACTTCCCTAGAAAAACTAACAAATGAAGAAACAGTTATTCAACAAAACTTACTGAATTTCAGTATAAACAGCAAGAGTCCATGGCATTTTAGCCTTATCTCACTCCATTCCTTTCTTTTTCCCCTGTTCAGTTTGACAAAGGTTCCACTCAAGGTAGGTAGGAAAAGACATGAACTCATGGCTCTTTCTTCCTCCCAGTTGAATACTACAATATTTTATGGGAGTTATAAATAATAAGCATTTCTAGTTTCCCCTTCTTGTCCAGTTCCAAGTTATAGAAACTATATTCCAAGTAATAACAGCTGAAATTTCTAAGGATCTTGTTCCCCACACAGCACCAACTCATAAAAGAAGAAAAATATCTTGAGAGCAGCAAGAGTTAAGTTCCTCTACCAGAAAATCCAAGAAATATTAAGAGATGAATTGTCACAAGGAATGAAGGCAGTGATATAGTTTATCAAAGGCATTCAAAGATTAAAATTTGTCTACCAAGAATCCTATACCAAGTCAAACTATCTTTAAAACACGAAGCTTAACCAAAGATGTATGCCGATAAGCAAAAACAAAGAGATTTCATTGTTATCAGATATGCCTTACAAAAAAAAAAAATACAGGAAAGTTTTCAGACTGAAAAAAGTTAACCCAGCTAGTGAGATGATTGCTATGATTGCACTGATAAAAAGAATTGGTAGGCCCTCCCTGGTGGTGCAACAGGTTAGGAGGCAGCACTGAACACTTGCCACAGCAGCTTCACTGCAAGTTCAATCCCTGGCCTGGAGGTGATCCACATGACACAGCAGACATCTCCTGTCTCACCCGCTGCTCCCCTCAGTGTACTTCCGTCATCTGCCTACTCTGCTCCCCATTCTGTCTCTGGTGAATCCTCTCACCGCCCCTGTACCTCTGGTTTGTACCCCAGTTCTGTATGCATAAATAAATAAATCTTTTAAAAAAGTATTGGTAAACATTAATTATGCTATTGTTAAAGGTGGTATAAATGTATATATTTTAACTGGCTTAAAAGTAATTATATGAAATGTGTATAATGGTATTATTGGGTCTGTTACATATGTACCTAAAAGGTAGATGAGATCAAGCTGTCTTGAAATAAGAAAATTAGAAGAGATAAGTACTACAACCCACAGGAACAAATAAAAAGAACTAGAATTTTTAAATAAGATAATATATAAAACAAACTATAAATTCATTCTTATTCTCCTTGTATCTCTCAGTTTCTTTAAAAGTAGTAAAATAATTTTAAGTACAACAGAGTTTTTGAGTTTGTAATGTATAATATGTATCATAATAATGGAACAAAAAGAAGAGTGAATAGAGAGGTTCATAGGAATAATAGTTCTTTATCTCACAAGAATTAAGATGCTATAAATTTAAAGTAGATTCTGATAACTACTATGTGCATGTAAAGTTCTCAAGACAACCACTAGAAAATAATGTTTTCAGTAATTATGCCAAATGAAAGGAGTCAAAGGCAACATTTGTTACTTGATTCTATTCATACGAAATCTTCAAAACAGATAAAGTAATAGAGACAGCAACTAGATTAGTGATTGCCTAAAGCTAGGGAGTTCAGGAGTAATGGGTAAGTGAGAGGTAAGGGATATGGATTTCTTTTTGGCTTGGTAAAAAAGTTCTAAAATTGATTTAGTGATAGTTGTACCAATTTAAATATCCTAAAAATGACTGAATTGTGAACTTTAATTCAGTTATTTTTAGGACATTTAAATTGTATTATATATAAATTTTATCTTAATGTAGATGTTAAAAAGTCAGTGCCATGAAATAAATGTCAGAAAACCATGCTGTTAGGGCTTTTTTTCCCTCTCTGTACACCAACAAGTTAGCCTGTCACAGTTCCATGGACACTCAAATAAAATACAAGATAATTTTCTATCAGAGAACAAACAATTCATTATAGCAACAGACTAGACTCCGAGAACCTATTTCCCAAAGGGTGATATGAAGAGAAGGTAATAGCCTCAACATACTGCACATTATTGGAACAGGTGAAAAACTTAATGTGTAGGGAATGTACATATTTTGAAGAGAAAATAAGGTTGTTTGATCTTTGTCCCAAGATTTTATCTTTATTACTTTGAATAGTAAACAACCCTGGCTTTTACTCCAAAGGGAATTAGTATCTCTATTTTCCAACTTTTAAAATACACACATATCCTTTAAAAGATAGTACAGAACAAAGCTACTTCCTTCTCTCTCAAGATGTACTGAGACATGAGAAATAAAGGAAAAATGTCTGCTAACACATTCCAAATTTTTAAAAATTTACACATTTATAAACAAATGTGTCACATGAAGAGCTATGAAAGTTTTTTTAGAACCATCATAGACACCAGGTTATGAACTGAATACCAGAATTTATAATACTTCAAAATTATTTCAAGAATACTTCGAAATTATTAAGTATGAAATTGATGTGTTTATTTAAGATAATGGCCCCTTCCTTTGATAAGGCATGATGCATGCTCAAGTATTTAGGCATAGAACATGTCATGATATCTGCAAATCACTTGTAAGTGCCTTCCCCCAAAAAAAGTTTATATACACATATATACAGATTACTACATATAATTAAACAAACACAGATAAATTAAACAAACATAGACATACTACAGGACAAGAGACAAAATAATATAAGGCAAATGCAGAAAAATATTAAAAGGTATTAAATCTAGAGGGAAAATACACTGTATTCATACTTTTAAGGTTTTTTTTAATTATTATTAAAAAGATGGATGGGTAAATGTATTGATAGAAGTACTTAAGAAACAGACTACAAAAAACCCACAAGTTGCAACATGTTTGCTATTTATCAAAAACATCAAAAATATGAGGTTATTCAAAAAGGTTGAAGTAAAACATGAAAAGGTTATAACATATATAATAAATGTCAATGAATAAAATTGATATGGCTATGTTACTTTCAAAATAAATAGACTAAGTAAAAAGGAATTATAAAGATAAAAGAGGGCCACTTCAGAGTGGCAAAAGGCTTGGTTCTTTTTTTTTTTTAAGATTTATTTATTTGTGCATACAGGACTGGGGTACAGGCCAGAGACTCAGGGGCAGCGAGAGGCTTCACCAGAGACAGAGTGGGAAGCAGAACAGGCAGATCGACGAAGTACACTGCTGAGGGGAGCAGCGGGTGGGTCAGGAGAGGTCTGCCGCGAATGTGGTCACCTCCGGGGTAGGCGGGGATACAACTCATGAAGTGGCTTTAGCTTCTTAGTGCTGTGCTTTAACCCGCTATGCCACCAGGGAGGGCCAAGGCTTGGTTCTTAAGAAATATACTATACTAAATGAATCTTAAGATTATTCTAAACATATCTCTAAGGATAGAATATATAATGAACATGATCTCTGACAACAATGCAATTAAGTGGGAACAAATTAAGTCTAATCAAATTCTTCCAGGGAACAGAAAAGGAGAAACAAAGTTAACATAACTGAGATACTAACCTGAAAAGGTCTATGTGAAAGGAAGTCACAAGTCAATCTTACCACTGAATATATATGCAAAAATTCTAAATAAAATTTGGCAAAGTTTAATTTAACCTAGGCCCTAGCCATTACTGGAAGGAAAGAAAAGGTTTGGAAAGAAGAAACAAAATTGGCATTCACAGATAGTATGATTACATTAACAGGAAATTTTTTAAAAAGGCAAAATAGAATACAGACATTATGGAAAACTGCATGGAAGTTCCTCAAATTACTAAATACAAACCTCCCATATGATCTAGCAATTTCACTCCTGGGTATCTAACCAAAGGATACAAAAACATTAATTCAAAAGAGCACCTGCACTACTATATTTATTGCAGCATTATTTGCAATAGGTTAGCTATGGAAAGAACCCAAATGCCCCAAAATGGATGACTGGATCAAGAAGACACACACACACACACACACACACACACACACACACACACAGAGAGAGAGAGAGAGAGAGAGAGAGAGAGAGAGAGGAATATTACTCAGCAATAAAAAAATAAATAAACTCATGCCATTTGCAGCTACATGGATGGAGCGGAAAGGGATTATGCTCAGTGAAATAAGCCAGAATGAAAAGGGAAAATACCGGATGGTTTTACTTATAAATGCAATGTAGGGGATCCCCTAAATAAGGAATCAGGGGAAATAAAAAAGTAATTACAATAAAGCAAAAATCAAAATTAACAGACAACTATAAACCAGAGATATTTTTGGGGGTGAGGAGGCAGGAAATTGGATCAAAACAGGGGTGGGAAGAGCATAAGGGACTACAGTGATGGTACATGGGTGAATTGGTAGAGGGAATTTCTTGGGGAGCATACATGAGATGATAAAGCATACATTGTATAAAAATTAAGAATGACATAAAAAAATATATAAAGGGGAAAAAAATTAGTAGTCCAGAATAATGGGATAATAAACATGAATAAAACAGTAAAGTCATTGGATTTTAAGTTAGAATTCCTGAATATTATAAATTTCTAATGCCATTTTAAAATGCTTTACTTTCAGATAAGTGAGTTAACCATAGTTACGGCTTCACTATGAGAAGAAAACTGAGGAGATTAACCTTGATTTTATGTTGAGGTCTTTATGGACTAGCTATTGACAACAGTACAGCCTTCCATTTTACCAGGCTTATACTGAAATAAGAATCTCAAAATATTTTTTTAGGATAGTTGCAAAGCAGTTCCATAAACGCAAAGAGATAGCACAAAGTTGAACATATCTGTAATTATTTAACGTGGCCTTGAAAAAGTACTTACAAAAAAAAAAAAACCCACACTACCATAATAATAAGAATAACAATTTTAGAGTTGTGCTAACCATAAATATGTCTGGAATGTCCATGAAGCAGTGAAAGCCTGTGTTCTAAGTACATTAAAGACTCAGTGAGTCCAACTTCAGGACTTTATGCCAGTCAAGAAATGCAATAACCTGCCCTAGGCCTCCTTGCTGCCTACTGGCAGGAAGATAAGAAAAATAAATTGATTTTGCCCTTACATTGGGTAGACCTACATTTAATGTGCATTTTCAACTGAATTATTGGTTAATCATCTTAGCAGCTGGTATAAATGGTAGGAGGAACTATTATGATATTTATTTCACAGAGGTAAAGCAGAAAACCCTACTACTTTTTTGCTGTAAGGCAAGTGGTATGCATGAAATCCTCCATGGTATTTTTCCAACATAGGCAGAAATCAGGAAAACCTAAGTTTAGTACAAACACAAAAAGCAGCATTGCCTCACTTCTGGTTGTTTCATTTGTAATCACAAGAAAAAAAAAAGAAACAATGCCTTCTTATATATGTTCTTATATTATGTGATTAAATAAAATCTTACATGAAAGGTGGGAAGTACTCAGCTGTGCCCAAAGTAACGACACATTAAATACATCATGACTTTGTCAACAACCCAATATACTCCTATCACCACAGTCCCTCCCAAATCGCAAGAGTTCTAGCTCCATACAATATTTAGAAATCCTTCAATTTCCCCTAATATTAAATTGGCAATACTTTACCGTATTCATCACTCAAATAGAGCAATTGTTTTCAAAGCAGTTTCAATTCATATAATACTCAAAATCTAAAGAATACCAGACCTGCGATGACCTACTATTTATACCACATAAAATTATTTTTTTTCATTGTTAAATACAAGTTTCACTGTTTTTCTTTTCACATATATACCTCAACTTTGACTTAATACACAGCTGAATCTTTTCCCTGGTATTAACCAAATCTTTAGCAAATCATACATGCATTATCATTGGTATGTTTTCAGTAATTACAAAATACATTTCCTGCAAATACAATAAACAAAACTGTGATTTGTCTCAAAATCCCTCCCTGGCTCTCCATGGACTCATTCATGGGTATGTATTTGGCCAGAGGGTCATGTTTTATCTATGTAGCTATGCATTTGCCATCTATATTTTCTCTTTTTTTTTCTTGAGGCAACTTTGGTTTACAACACTGAAGATATAGAACAACAGGGTGATACCTCTTCAAATGTACATCACCACAACAGACCATCTCCAAAGCATCATAATCCTATATTATAGGCAATTACTATACTCTCATCCACTGCCTCCCTTTAAAGTCTCAATTCTGCAATCAGATTTTTAGAGGGTCTTTTGGAGTGTGGTTAAATTTTGTCTACTCCTTTGTTTTGTTTCTTTATATACCACATATAAGTTAAATTGTCTGGTATTTTTCTTTCACTTTCTAACTGATCTTACCAAGCATAATCCCTAATAGTTCTATCCATGTTGTTATGTTTTTATAGTATTATTCCATTAAGTATATATATATATATATGTGTGCATATCTATGTGTGTATCTCTTTATTCATTCATCTATCACTGATCATAGGAGTACATGTATCTCTTCAAATAGGTGTTTTGTATTCACTGGATACCAAGAAGAGGAATGCTGGATCAAATGGCAGATCAACTTTTAATCTTTTTAGAAACACACACACACTGTATTTCTCATAAAGGCTGGATCAGTCTATATTATCCACAACAGTATATAAAAGAAAGTTCTCTTTTCTTAAGACCTTTACTAATAGTGTTTCTGGCCTTTTTCATAAAGGACAATTCTCACAGATTTGAGATGGTCTATCTCATTGTGATTTTTACATTTCCCAGACAAGTGAGTATGAAAAAATTTTCATGCTCCTGATAGCCATCTGTAAGTTTTCTTTATCCATTCATCTATCGTTGGCACCTAGAGAGATTTAAGAAGTCCACTGTTGGTGTAAACTAGCATGGCAGGAGGTTGGTTTATGTTTATAGCACCACAGACATCCCTCTTCTCTGTGGTTTGAGATTACAGACTCAACAGGCAACTTTGCTACCTTGCCTCATGAGGTAAACACCCAAGAAGTGGAGAAGAGGGAGTACAATACAGTGTGCCCACTCTGCTCTTATATTTACTTGAGACCCAGCTTGTGTGGATCACCCCAGCTCCTTCATCCAAGGGTGTGTGTCTCCACACTTTCTGCTTACCCCTCCCCAGGGCCTCTGGATGAATCATCAGCCAGACCTACAATCTGTGTTTACCCTGCTCCAGACCAGTCTTCAGATATTTCTCTCTACCCACCCACTGATCAGTGAAGTATGAAACTCATTAGTGTACACTGCTCTCTGAAATTCAAGGGTTGCTCAAGGCCCACTCCTATACACAGGATTCTCTCAATGCAGGGTCCCTCTGGTTAGGTATGTATTTGTCTTATCTCTTTCTATATCATTCCTTTATTCTCTTTTTTTTTAATTCTTTTTTAAGATTTTTAAAATTTATTTATGCATACAGAAATGGGGTACAGGCCAGAGGTGCAGATGCAGCAAGAGGATTCACTAGAAACAGTGGGGAGCAGAAAAGGCAAATTGGCAAATTACACTGCTGAAGGAAGCAACAGGAGAGAAAGAGGAGAAATCTGCTGCACCCTGTGGACCACCTCAGGGCTGGAGTTCAAACTCTGCAGTGCAGCGATCCAACCCACTGCATCATCAGAGAGGGCCTCTTCTTCTACTTCTTCTTTTTTGGCTTTCATTTATTTTTCTATTTCAACATGAATGTTGCCTCCTACAGTCAGCATTACAGAACTAGTTGCAGGCCCTCCCTGGTGGTGCAATGGGTTAAAGCACAGCACTGAGAAGCTAAAGCCACGTCAGCATGAGTTCGATCCCTGCCCCAGAGGTGACCCACATAGTGTGGCAGACCTCGCCTGAACTGCCCAATGCTCCCCTCAGCAGTATATTCGTCAGTCGGCCTGTTCTGCTCCCCACTCTGACTCTGGTGAATCCTCTCACTGACCCTGCACCTCTGGCCTGTACCCCAGTTCTGTATGCATAAATAAATAAATAAATCTTTAAAAAAAGAAAAAGCTTGTTGCAGGGCTCTCCCTGGTGGCCTCAATTCCAATCTAATGTCAAACACAAAAAAGTTATATGAAGCAGACCATAGACCAAAAAAGCCAAAATCCACAAAGTTATTAGAGTAAGATATAGAAGAATAGCATTATGATTTTTGGTTAGGCTAAGATAGCTTCAGTCAGGACAAAGAAAACAACAACCATAAAAGTAAAAAAAAAAAAAAAAGCTATACAAAATGTCCAGTCATTAAAATACCTTATTATTTTTTTTCTAAAGATTTATTCATCTGTGCATACAGAACTGGGGTACAGGCCAGAGGCTCAGGGG
>NW_004567120.1:16788425-16803813 GCF_000260355.1 Condylura cristata | reverse complement strand
ACGAAGTACACTGCTGAGGGGAGCAGCGGGCGGGTCAGGAGAGGTCTGCCGCGCCATGTGGTCTCCTCCGGGGCAGGCGGGAATCGAACTCATGCAGAAGTGGCTTTAGCTTCTCAGTGCAGTGCTTTAACCCGCTGCACCACCAGGGAGGGCCAAAATACCTTATTATTAATGTGAAGGAGAAAGCCAGAGAGTGAAAATAAAGGTTCACAACAAATATATTTGACAAAGAACTGATCTCAAGGAGGAAAAAGGAACTCCTACAATTCAATGATTAGGACCATTCTGACTAAAAATTAAATACCATTTATAACTTCACAACAATTTGAGTATACTTAATAAATACAGAAATAACACCACAAGGAGATACAGCTGTCTAGAAGGCAATTGCCTAGACTAAATCACACACTATATGATCTGCCCTGTACTGCTTTCTGGCCTAAAGGTGTATTTAATTTGAAACCCTGCAAAACAACAAGCAGCTATAATGAATGAGCCTCTACCTCAATACTTAAACAAAAAAATTGATCAGGCAAAACAATTTTGAAATATGTGATGTTAAAAACATGAAAGAAATTATCCACATGTGTTTAAAAAGGGTGATAGAGTAGAAAGGAGGAGTTAGGGATGAGGAAATCATGAGAACAGCAGACTTATACACTAAATCATAGTGCTTTTCGAACTTTCCTGTGCTATGAGTCATGTGTAAAGCTTGTTAAAAATGATGACCCCAGGTTCAAACCTTCAGAAATTCATTATGTTTGAAGTGTGGCTGAGGATTCTATATTATATTTAGCAAGCATCCAGGTGACATAAGTATGGGTAATTTTCTGACTATATATTATGAAATAGTAAGCTAGAGAAACAGGGCAAATAAGATTGTACTCCTCTCTTTCTTTATCTTCTTATGACCTCATTGTTGCTAGTGTCGTTTAATCCAAGAGTAATCTAAGAATAATGTACTTTAGGTACAAGTACTGATAAAGGACCTGAAAGCATCCAAATTTGGAATTAAGGGCTGGCATACAGATAAACATTGCTGATTAATTGTTTTGAAGAAAATCAAAGCAAAGTAGCTTCCCTATCCTATAAAAACTTACCTGTACTCCCCAGCAGGCACGACTTCACTGACCTCTACTCTGTCTTTAGAGGTCTGTGAATCTCGACTGGAAGCGCAGCAAAGTTCCTACTTGTTAGAAACTTGGCCTGACCTTCCATCCTTTAACTGCACCTAGCCTACTGATCCTTTCAATCCTTACCTGATCTTTCCATTTATACTGCTATACTCTTACAACAAGGTTGTTCTGAAACACCTAAGTAAACCTAGACACACATTAATTATGTGTTTCTTTCCAGTTATACTGAGAGGGTTAATACTAAATATCTGCCTCTATATACATACCTTTTTAAAATCTCCTTATATTTTGTTCTCTCAATCTTTAATTTACAGGTTGTCACATACCTTTGTACAAAGCAAACATGGAGCTAAGAAGTTTAGATAACACCTCTAAGCTCTCACCCATTGAGTAATTTTGCATGATGGATAAATACCCATGTATTTTCCCCCAGCATTTCGTGAAACTAAGTAATAAAGTTTATTTCTTAATTATCCTGAAAAAGCAGACACTATGGATTACATGTTCTAAAATTTTACAAGTACACATCAGAGATATTAGGTAGGTTGTTTCAGAACACAGCAATAAAATGGATATCATTATATAGCAAACCACATAAACTTTTTTGTTTCACAGTGATTTAAAAGTTATATTTGGCCCTCCCTGGTGGCGCAGCGGGTTAAAGCACTGCACTAAGAAGCTTAAGCCACTTCCTCATGAGTTCGATCCCCGCCTGCCCCGGAGGTGCCCACATGGCGCGGCAGACCTCTCCTGACCCGCCCGCTGCTCCCCTCAGCAGTGTACTTCGTCAATCTGCCTGTTCTGCTCCCCACTCTGTCTCTGGTGAAGCTCTCACCCTCCGCATCTCTGGCCTGTACTCCAGTTCTGTATGGATAAATAAATCTTTTTTTTAAAAAGTTATATTTACATTATCTAGTGCCAGAAAGCACAGGGAGGGTTCACTATGGCTTCAGGCAAAGAGGTAAAAGACTGTCCAAGAACCCTGGTTGGATTTTTAGGCTTTAATGCTCTCAGGGAACCAGATACCCAGGCACACCAGGCAGAGAGGCTGACATGCAAGGAGGTAGGCATGAGCGAGGCAAGAGGCTGGGGGGTTGGGGAGCAGGCAGGCAACCAAGTCTCCCAGCCCCCCATGAATATTCATGTTCTTTCTGGCCTTCTCTCCTGTTCTCACCTCTTCAGTAGTCACTCCTGGAAGGGCCAATAGGCACAGATGCGCACACTTACACATGGCCACACCCATGCTCCAAGTGTCCCAACCAAGAATGTTTGCCCAACACCCATGCTCCCAAAGTGCTTTCTGCATCAACACTATCAAAGCCACAGATAGCTACAGAGGCTAGTAAAAATCCTCCCAAATCACCTACCCTGTTATGCAATAACATTATTTATGAAAAAAAGACATACCTTAATTTAAAAAGGTTTTATTGCTAAAATATAGTAGCCATTATCTGAGCCATCACTGAGCCTTTGTTGTTACACTTAACACCACACAGTAGATTTAGCATAATTCTTAAGGCTCTAGAATTTTTGCTGGTAGTGGGTCTTGTCTTAATTTTGTTGTCCATGACTACTGACTGAACAGGGCAGTGATTGCTGAAATTTGGGCTGGTTGTGGTAGTTTCTTAAATAAGGCAAAAATGAAATTTACTATATCTGTTGACTATTCCTTTTTCAAAAGATTTCTCTGTAGCATGTCAGGCTGTCTCGTAGTATTTTCTTTACCTACACTAGAACTCTTTCAAAATTGGAGTCAATCCTTTCAAACTCTGCCATTGCTTTAGGTAATATTCTAAATCCTTTTGTTACATGACTGGGAGAAGAGCATACCAGAACCCCCAAATCTGCCTGTTATAATAGGTTCTTACATCCACTGCATCAAGACAAAATATATGACCTTTAGTAGAAAGCAGCTTTAATGTAATTAGTGTAAATACAGAAAAGACAAAAGATATAGTTTTTATATCAAGCACTGAAAGTTACCCATCCCCTTGTAACCAGTGGTTAAAGCCAAAGATATTACAGGCTGTGGCCCCTGGAGGAGGGTTGTTGGTGAGGACAGACAGACCCAGGGTAAATACCAAACATATCGCATTTTGGGTGGAGCGACTGATAGAAAATATGAGAGATCAGAAGCAGCTGCAGATTGTTCGGTGTTCGGGATTCACTATTGGAGCTTTCAGCATGTGGGATTCAGCATTTTTGGATCGCCAGCCATTTCAGCACCTACTGGGCCAATCTTTTAGAAGGCTCTCTGCAGGTTCTCTCCCCTGAAGGTGGAGGCCTCCAGCAGCCTACATCATGGAGGAAATGTTCGGCAGCTTCACAAGTAACCAAGCAACTGAAACTGCTCCCAGCTGTTTTGCTGCTGTTACAGTCTGGCAGGGAAGGGGAACACCTGCATCTAGGTGGCCTGCTGAGCTACAGGCATGTGGCATTTGTCGGGTATTTTAGTTAGTGCAGCTGCTGTTTGCTCATCTAGGGTTGGACTGGGGCAGCCCAGGAGCATCTCCTGTTGTAACTTGTTATCTTCATGAGTTGGAACCCAGCATGCTCCAGGAAGGAAGACACCATCTTGGGCATGGGTTTTAAAGGGTTTGAAAGGATTGACTCCAATTTTGAAGGACGTTCTAGTGTAGGTAAAGAAAATGCTACAAGACAGCTTGACATGCTACACAGAAATCTGTTGCTTGGGAGTGGATCTCTGTGTCCTTAGTGGTAGAAAGACACATTCTTAACTGTTTTTTGTTTAGGACTTGAAAACATTGGACACTGCTTCGGTTGCGGCAAAAAGCCATTTTTGGTCTCAGTAATTCTGTTTTCCCCTGGTTTGTTAAATAAATCCCATTGTTGTTGTTGTCTGAGCCTGACAGTCTTGAAATTGTGTCCACAGGTGAAGAACTCAGACAGTGCCCAGTGAACTATTTAGGCAGTGTCGTTGGCCACTTTTTGTGCCCCTTGCTGCCCTGTGTCACCCTTGTGGGTAAATGACCAGCCAAAGAAAGGCCCAAAGCCCACCACAAATCTAAAGTACCTTTCAACAGGGACCCATAGAAAAGGGTCAGAAAGAGTCAAGACAAGTCTGGGGGGAAAGAGCATATCAAAATCAAGATAAAAGCTGCCATTGTTTTACCTCCCATGGTCTCTTACCCACATTTGCTTTAACCAGTCCAGGACCAAAAGCCAAATGCAGCTTCTTTACATGTCTCCCTGTGCTCTCTGTGCACCAGTTCTTCTTCAACTGGGATTACATCAAACTAAAAAGTTTCTGTACAGCAAAAGTGACACTAACCAAAACAAAGAGACATCCTACTGATTGGGAGAAAATTTCTGTACACAATACAACTAATAAGGGTCTGACACAAAAATCTACAAAGAGCTCACATGATTCAACATAAACAAACAATCCAGTCAAAAAATGGACAGAAGGGCTAAAAAGACACTTCTCCAAAGAGGAAATGCAAATAAATGCCCACTAGGTATATGAAAAAAATATTCAACATCACTGATAATCAAGGAAATGTAAATCAAAACCACACAAGATACCACCTTACAACAGTGAGAATGGCACATATTAAAAAAACAGGAAACAACAAAAGTTGAGAATCTGGAGAAAGAGGAACTCTCCTACACTGTTGGTAGGAAGCTGGTCCAATGCAAGCTAGCCCAACCACTATGGAAAGCTGTGTGGAGGCTCCTCAAACTAAAAATGGAGCTACAATATGACCCACCAATTCCACATCTAGGAATCTACCCAGCTAACACAAAATCATTAATTCAAAAAGATATCTGCACCCCTATGTTTATTGCAGCACTATTTACATTATATAAGATATGGAAACAAAAATAGATGATTGGATCAAGAAGATGTGACACACACACACACATACACACACATAATGGAATACTATTTGACAATCAAAAAGATTAACTCATGCCATTCACAGCAACATGGATGAGCTAGATGGACTATGCTCAGTGAAATAAGCCATAAGGAAAAGGAAAATGATTGAATGGTTTCACTTACAGGAGAAATGTAGGAGAACCAAATAAGGGATCAGAGGGAAAAATAACAATAAAAATTAAAAAACAAAACCAGCAGGCAACCGTGGATAAAAGTCATTATGCTATGGAAGGTGAGGAAAAGGGGTCAGGGCAGGAAGAAAGAGCACAAGGGACTATGGCAATGGTACACGAGTGAACTGGTGGTGGGAAAGCTATGGGGAATACACAATGATATAAATAAATAAATAAATATTACAACAACAAATAGGGACAAAAAGAGAAAAATGAGTGCAATGTTTCCAAGAACACATGCCCTAGAAGTGAAAAGCAATAACAGGTAACACAGGCTGCCACTGGGAAGGAGAACTGTGCAGTCAGGCACAGAAAGTAGGAGACTTGCACTTGTATACTCTTTTAAAACTAACAAATATTTGAACCACCTGAAATGTATTCCCTAATAAACACAGACACAAAAATCCTTAACAAATTCCTGGCAAACTAAAACCAACATTCCATTAAAAGCATCCTACAGATGACCAGCGGAATTTATACCAGAATCACAAGGGTAGTTCATCTTAAAATCAATCAACATAATTTATCATATCAACAAAAAGAAAGACAAACACCATGTGATTGTATCAATAGAAAACCTAATTGAAACAATCAGTTTAGCAAATTGGCAGAAAAAATATCAACACACACACTAGTTGCCTTTTTGTATACAATTTTATTTTTGGTATGACTGTAAATGGGATCACTTTCTTATCTCTTCCTACCAAAAATAAAATACCCACGACTAAACTGAATGCAGGAAGTAAAAGAACAAAGAAAGCTGTAAGACATTATTTAAAAAAAAAAAAGACACAAAGTAATGGGAAAATACTTTCTGCTCATGGATTCAAAGAATCAACGTTGTCAAAACAGTCACCCAACCCAAAGAGATATTATCAAAACAGTATGGTATTGTAACAAAGATATAAGACCAATGGAATAGAGTACAGAAATAAATCCAGACAAATATGGAATTAATTTATGAGAAAGGAATCAAGACCATAAAATGGAGAAAGAAAACCATCTTCAACAAGTGATGTTGAGAAACATGGACAGCCATATGCAAAATTTAAAATTAGACTATTATTTAACTCCAAACATAAAAATTAATTCAAAATGGACTGAAGATTTGGTAAAAAGGCCTGCAAGCATAAAATACATAGGAAAAAAAACATAACAATACACTCCTAGACATCAACCTCACAGATATATCTGCAACTCAAATCTACCAGCAAGAGAAATAAAACAAATGGGGTTACTAAAACTAAAAAGCATTTGTTTAGTGAAAGAAATCAAAAACGAAAAGGCAGTCTCAAGTTGGGGGAAGATATTTGTACAATCTGACAAGAGGCTAATTTCCAAAATCTATAATGAACTCACACAACTCAATAACAATAAAAAACACACATTGTAACAACAACAAAAAAAATGGGCAGAAGACATAAACAGACACTTCTCCAAAGAAAACACACAGGTACATGAAAAAAAAAAAAAAAGCTCAATCTCACTTACAAGGGAAATGCAAAGCAAAACCATAGTGAAATATCACCTAACGCCTATGAGATGGCCTATACCAAAGACTAGAAATAACCAGTGTTGGAATTTGTATGGAGAATAAGGAACACTTACCACTCTTGGAAACATACACTGGTATAACATCTATCAAAATGCTATGGCGATTCCTCAAAAATTACAAATGGAAATAGTGTATCATCCAACAATTCCAATTCTAAGTATTTACCCAAAGAATTATACAGACTTACCCATTATACAAAAATATTCATGCACCCCTATGTTCATAGTCATTACTCACAATAACCAATATAGAAAACTAATCAAAATGTCCATTCACATTATGATTTATTATTTTGATGGAGCATGAGTGAAGCATGTCTACATATGGAGGTGTGAAAATGTGCCCCAAAATTTATATTTATATGTAAAAGACTGATAATGAAAAAGAAAATTTGGTATATATTCTCAATGGAATAGTACTTAGCAATTAATAAAACAAAGGTGTCTTTTGAGACAAAATGGATGGATCTTGAAGCAATTACTCTAAGTGAAAAAAGTCTAAAAGTGAAGGATGATTACTACATGGCTTCACTCATTAGTAGAAGATAAATATTTTTTTTTAAAAAAATGGCAAATTACAGCAGAAGTAATTCTTAAACTATGAAAAATATTCAGTTACCAAAGGGGGGAGGGAGATTTGAAGAAGGGCCAGAGAGAGTAGATAATGTATTAGTGGAGGGTGACTGAAGCATTTGTACATATTGAGGTGTAAAGAATTATTCCTAAAAGTATAGTTATGTAAATAAACCACAAATTAATAAAAAGTTATTTAAGAAAAAGGAATGAAGTACTGATATGTGGGAATGAACCCTGAAAACATTATGCGAAAGTGAAAGAATTTAAACACAAAATATCACATAAGGTATAATTCTACTTATATGAAATAAGAAGCATAGATAACCCTTATCATAGTGGTGGTTTCCAGGGGCTGGTGAGAGGGCTGAGTGGGGAGAAAGTGCTTATTGGGTACAAGGTTGTATTTTGGAGTAATAAGATGTCTAGAACTAAATAAAGGTGGTGGCTGCATAACATTCAGAATGTTCTAAATGCCATTGAACTGTTCACTTTAACTGGTTAATTTTATGTTGTGTGAACGCCACACAACACATTTTTAAAACACTGACCTAAGATCATTCTATAAGTGATCCCAGAGCTAAAGGTATATAACTAGACAAAAACAAGAAAAAATTTAAAATTTCACTGTACTTAATGACTTCTTACATATAAATAAATAAAAGTGGTAAGAGGAAAAGAATTATAAACCAAACTTTAACAAAATTTTTAAATTCTTCTAATTGAAATATACTCTTAAGGAAAAGAAAATACATTCCACAAAATGGGAAAAATATTGTGTGTATGTGTGTTATGCACATGACAGAGTTTGTATTTAGATATAAGTGGAACTCTTAGAATTTAAGAAGATAAATAATCCAGATTTTTTTAAAAATAGGCAAAGATTTGAGAAGACAATTCCTACTACAAGATACTTAAATGGCTAATGACTACATGAAAACATGAAAATGCAAATATATATTTTTTTAAATACTGCTTTATATACACTAATTAAAAAGATCCAACACACTACTGGTCAGAATGCAAAACGGTACAATTATGTTGACATATACTTCAGCTTTTTTTTGTAAAATTAAATACACTCTGTTCCTTTGCAGTTAGCTAAGAGAAATTAAAATTACACGCACAAAATGAAGTGTACATAAGTGTTTGGATTAAAAGACAGCAAATCTGTGGCTTTCAGAGTTCAAGGAGAGAGCAATATTTTACATGGAAGTGAAATTTTGGAAGTGATTAAAATATTCAATGTCTTAATTGATGTGGGAATATACATTTGTCAAAATTTCATTTTTGTTTTCTGTTTTTTTTTTTTTTTAAATGGAAGGAAGGGTATCCTAAACTAAGACTTGGCTATCTTCAATAAGAGTTCAACAGGCAACTCCCATGAGGGATGCTTCATTGAGTTCTCTGTTTGCACCAAGGAATGCGGAGGCAAAACATAGCTGGAATAGCTAAGTTATTCACTTGTACCCTTAAATTTACTGAGTAGCATGCTGTATTTCCTGAAATATTCGAAGTATTTATTTAAATTTCCTTTGTTTAAGAAAGAACCTCCCCAGAAAATTAGTTTAAAAATAATAAACCTACAAATATGTAACATACATTGATATAAATATTCTGCAATTAGCTAAATATTTCATTTCAACCCAATAAATAATTTAATAATTAAAAACCTTAAGAAACTTCCCAAGAGAGCCTCCCTGGTGGTGCAAGGGTTAAGTTTCAGTGCTATCAAGACATCACTACCCACTAACTAATGATTTCAATCCCTCCCCAAAGAGCTGACCCCTGTGGCAACAGCAGACCTCTCCAGTCTCACCAGCTGCTCCCCTCAGCAGTGTATTTCAGTACATCTGCCTGTTCTGCTCCCCACTCTGACTCTGGTGAATCCTCTCACCCACCACACCTCTAGCCTATACCCCAGTTCTTATATGCAATAAATAAATCTTAAAAAAAGAAAATTCCTAGGAAACCAAAGTAGTTTAACCGTTTTTCTCTGACTGTAGGTAAACCTGCTTTCTTGGTTATATAGTAGTTTCAATTTTGTCTTTACAACTACTACTATTTCCCTACCCCTCACTTTTGCACCATTTCAACTCTAGTAAGGCAAAAATATTTCAAGAATTTATGTATTTATAATATATAAATATTGGTATGTTTAACTGACATGCATGTAGTCAATGCAGCTAGAAGTAAACTGTAAAAGTGTTTTTTACTTTATGGTAAAGAGCAAAGATAAAATATAGCTGATCAGTAAGGAAAAAAAATTACTATGCCTACAAAATCTAGATTTAACTAGATTTTACATTGGAAGAGACTACAGATTTTGTGGAAAATCACAGCTGTCATTTATGGAACACTTACGTATTAGGTATTAAGACATTTTAGAGATAATATTAGTCTAATTAGAAGTCGTGACATACACCAAGTTTGACATTAATGACCATGCTAAACTAAACAATTACACTATACAATCATAGTAAGTTTCAAGCTACTTATTGCAGGAAATGTATGCTGCCATAAAAAGAAAACCTGTACTAGCTATTCCCAAACACGAAAATGCAAAGAAAATTAATCATTGTAATTCTTAATCATTTGGTATCCGGAATAATTCTTCAAAGCACTTACTTTGTACTCCAGTTCTAAAGTCTAACCTAATTTTTAGATAATGATCTTTACACTAATTCATTATGATAAAATACTACAGTAAAACAGCAATGTGAAGTAGCGAAATGTAGTTCCCACATGCCACTGACTATTACATGACAAAGGAATGACTGAGAAACATGCAGTATTTTAAAACAGGACAGATACAACATGCCTACTGGGATGCCACGCTCATTTTTCCCATTTGCATTCATCTATACCACCTTTAGGCAGAATCAAAAATCTACATCCTCTTAGTGATATAAACCTTAAAAGTACATCTCCCTTCACTACATCCTCCCTTCTAGCTTGGCTATGAAGTCAGTTCTCACATACTGAGTACTTTTCCCCCAAAGGGATATTAAAAGATGGGACAGGGATTGAAGCAACAAAAGCTACTATTACTCAACATTTTAACTCAATATTAGAAAACAATATTAATTTAGTTAAAAATTATTTTATGGCCCTCCCTGGTGGCACAGCGGGTTAAAGCACAGCACTGAGAAGCTAAAGCCACTTCAGCATGAGTTCGATCCCTGCCTGCCCCGGAGGTGATCACATTGTGCGGCAGACCTCTCCTGACCCACCCGCTGCTCCCCTCAGCAATGTAATTCAACAGACGTCCTGTTCTGCTTCCCACTGTGTGTGGTGATGCCTCTCGCCACCCCTGCACCTCTGGCCTGTGCCCCAGTTCTGTATGCATAAATAAATAAATCTTTGAAATATATTTTATTACAGCTTAGGAACATAGTACACAGAAGTAATTAAAAACCACGATCATTTCTTGGAGTGTTTATTAGAGTTACTACCAACTTTAGAAACCCTGACTATCCCTATTTCAATCAAAAAACATTTCATTAAATCATAAACAATTAAAAATTGTTCATTTTTTTTTAACTAGGAAGGAATTTGTATTTATATCAACTTTTGTGTTACTTTACCTAAAAATTTTGGTTATATTCACAATACCTTAAAATAAAATCGTAGTTTCCATATACACATGACACATTTTACTCCAAGTATAAGTAAAAAGTTAGATCCTGCATTCAAAAATCTTTTTGGTGATATGATAAAAAATGGAAATTTGATTTCCACTCATTGGAGGAAAAAAGATGAAGAGACTACATGTTACAATTTATATGAGGAAGTTTACATACAAATTAACGTAATCATGCTTCTCCTCTCCATGCCTTCAATGACAGGATTATTACAGGCATTAGGTTTATTTAGGTAACATGTGGATTTATTTGCTTAAAAAAAACAACCCACTGAAGTTCCACTTTGAAAAAGGCAGTAAAGGAAAACTCTAAAATTGACCTGAAATATTTATTAAAATAACAAAATTCCCTCTTAGTTTTTTCATGAATTCACCTTCCTTTTTCTTTAAATACGAATGATAGTATAAAAAAGAGTTAACAGTAAAATGTGTGTTTAAATTGTTTAAATCAGGACCTCCCTGGTGGCGTAAGGAGTTAAGTCTCAGCACTATTAAACTAGCCACAACCATTGCAGCAGTTCAATCCCTGTCCAGGGAGCTGACCCACATGGCACAGCAGATCTCTCCTGTCCCTGTCTCCACTGCTCCCCTCAGCAGCGTACTCCAGTCAACGCCTCCTGCTCCACACTCTGTCTCTGGTGAATACTCTCACCATGGCCCCAGCACCCCTGGCTTACACCCAACTCTTGTATGTCTAAATAAATAAAAAATAAATATTTAAAAATAAAACAAATTGTTTAAATCCAAAAGTTGAAATATACAGCTGCAAACTAATATTCAATATTTCTAAATGTTTTTACTACAAAAATTAGTAAGCATTTAGTATAGATAACTGAAAATACTGATGAGAAAGACAAAAAGGCCCACAATCTCACTGCCAATTTTATTATTATACATGTAAATATATGTGTGTGTATAAATATATATCATTCAATAAATCTTTTTTCTCCATTTAACCTTGAAAAAAAATCAGAGAACTCCTAATATTGCATTTTTTTTTTATTTTTTTTACATCTCGATTGTAATTCCCGCGGGTTTCCCATCACCAAATCATCCCTGTGCCACCACCATAGTCTCGTGCATTTCCCTCCCTTCCCCCCCCCCATTTTTGATCCCATTCCCCACTCCACCCCCACAGAATGTCTCTGGTGTATGGTTGTATTTTTCTTTCTCTTTCTGGCTTATCTCACTAAGCATGATCTTTTCCAGCTCCATCCAAGTTGCTGCAAAAGACATGTGTTTCTCTTTTTTGGTTGCTGAGTATCCCATTGTATATATGTACCACATCTTTCTAATCCAGTCATCTACTTTTGGGCATTTGGGCTGCTTCCATGTTTTTCCAATTGTAAATAAAGCAGCAATAAACATGGGGGTACAAGTATCTTTTTCAATCAGTGTTTTTGTGTCTTTTGGGTAGATACCTAGTAGTGGGATTGCTGGGTTGCAGGGAAGCTCCATGTTTAGCAGTTTGAGGAACCTCCAAACAGTTTTCCATAGTGGTTGTACTAGTTTGCATTCCCACCAGCAATGCAGGAGAGTTCCTTTTTCTCCACATCCTCGCCAACATTTGTTGTTGCTAGTTGTTTGAAGATGTGCCATTCTCACTGGGGTGAGGTGGTATCTCATTGTGGTTTTAATTTGCATCTCCCTTATTACGAGTGATGTTGAACATTTTTTCATATGCCTGTTGGCCATCTGCATTTCCATAATATTGCATTTTTGATGACAATGGTAGGGAAAAGAAATGAAGCCTCAGACCCTTAAGTATTCTAAGCCCAAATGGATCAAGCTATAGTCCCTATGAGTACACATTTCTATTAATTGTGATTTAATGAGATCCTAAATCTAGGTTTAATGTGATTTAATAAGAACCAATATATATTATTGTCTTCAATAATAATTTATGACATTAATACTTAAACTCAGAAGAATCTTTTCAGAGTCTTATGTTCCACAAAGAATACAGATGAAAAATAGATAGGTAAGCAAAAGTAATAATATAATCTGAAATAACACAGACCCCTCTTCTCTGTATTTTTCAGGTTTTTTTAAATTAAATCAGGATTTGATTTGAAACAAAGTTTGAGTAATATAATTTACAATGACACATGGAAATCATAAAGGCCAGATTTTGAACTCATCTTTGATTTTCTCCATATATCAATTTGTAATTATCATAACAATTTAACAACTGAAGAAAGAAGATACCTGCCTTTCCCTATCTGGGTATTAAAGAGTGGGAGAAAAATGAGAAGATGGTGTAAAAATCTATTGTGACACAGACAAATTTATAAGACCATGTTTTTAATATAAAGGTTATCAATTTTTAAATTCAAGCATGTTGTCAAATTAATAAAAAAAAATCTAAGCCTCTGAAGTTATATGAACCTGTTTTTTCAACTTCTAAGAAAGGTAACCCTCCTTTCTAAGTTAAATCTCATTTGTTATTTTACAACATTACTCTGTGGTTTTTTCCATTATACAGTATACACAAAGGAGGCACGAAGCAGTGAAAAGGTCGAATAAGCTTGTGCTATAACAAGAAGGAGTCTTTACTGCAACAGGGAAGAAAAAATAAAATGCCTAAAGAAAGCTGTAAAGAAAGTAAAGAAATAGAATTGAGAGAGATTAGAGCTAAGAATTAACTTATTCCCTATTAAGCAAATTACAGTAATTGAGTATACTCACTGTGAAGTAAAAAAAGTAAATAAACATTAAAACCCCAATAACTCAACCAATCATAGGAACAAAACAAAGAACCTGAAGAAAAGTCAATTCTGTTTATTCTTTCAAAATATGTCTAGTATCCTTGGCAAGTTAGGAGAATGAGGAATGGAGAAATCCACAACTACAAAGATGAATTTTTCCAGATAGCAGAAATTTTTGACATACTCACATCTTAAAAAAAAAAAAGTGTAGCTATTTTTAAAATCACAGCATAAAAGAAATTGACTCCACTTTTAAATAAAGCATGAAAATTAGCATGACCTTAAAACTTGGGCAAATTGGCTCATTTATAGTCACCTAGGAAAACTACTCAGAAGGGATACTGAAGTTTAAATAAATGTTTCACATTTCAGAAGACTTCCTAAAACTAAATTATTTTAAATGAACTTAAAATTGATAAGGCCATTTCCTACGTATTCATTGTTCAAGCATTTCTCCTATGAAGTTAAGTGAAAATGAAAGAAAGTAAGAATATGCCTCATCAAACTATAGTGAATTATAGTTTTATCTAAAATAATTTTATCAGTTACCAAATCTAAGGCCAACATTTAGTTCAATTTTTGTTTCTTATAAATTATCAAAGAGAAGTGACAGTTAAGTAAAATAAGGTAAGAGGAAATAAAAACTATGATAGCAAACACAGTCTTCCTTAAATTTCACTAAAATCAGAAATGTCACTATTTTGTGATTAAAATTATATTCTGCGCATGAGAAAATTAATGACAAAAATGTCAATATTACTGTGCACTAGTTAAATGAAAGGTTTTCTGCTGGATAATGTGCAGTGTAAAAGTAGAGAATCTGGTCACTGCTTTTGAGGTAACTCTTCTATCACTGGGAGAAATGGTTAGAGATATAGATACAGATATACATATCAAAGACAACATCTAGATTTAGAATTTTGCTCAAAGGAAGTAATCCGAATTGTAAAAGTTTCTAACACTCAAAAATATTTATAATAGGGCCCTCCCTGGTGGCGCAACGGGTTAAAGCACAGCACGAGGAAGCTCTCTGAAGCCACTGCAGCATGCATTAAATGATCCCTGGCCAGGGAGATGACTCACATGGCGCTGCAGACCTCTCCTGACCCACCCGCTGCTCCCCTCAGCAGTGTATTTCAGTCAATCTGCTTGTTCTGCTCCCCACTCTGTCTCTGGTGAATCCTCTCACCAACCTGCATCTCTGGCCTGTACCCCAGTTCTTATATGCATAAATAAATAAGTCTTTAAAAATATATATTTATAGCAGCACTATCAAAACAAAAATGAAATCAGGTTATGTTGGAGAATTGCCACTGAACTTGCCCTGTTGTCACAACTACAAAATAGGTGAAACAATGTTTTCAAACATTGGGAAAAGTTATGACTGTGGTCTCAACAATTATATTAATACATTTTTTCAGTGTTTCTAAAACTTTGATATTTTACATTGTTGTATTAAGTCTTTGAAATTTGATGTGCATTTTATGCTTACAGGACTTCACCATTCACACTGCATATATTTCAAATGCTGAACAGGCACATTTGCCTAGAACTGGTACATTGGACATTGTTGAACAGTGGTTAAGGTTCTTTCCAACCCTGAAATCTATAATTCTATCAGTCTGCTTTAAAAACTCTTTTTCGGGCCTTCCCTGGTGGCGCAGCGGGTTAAAGCACAGCACTAAGAAGCTAAAGCC
>NW_004567120.1:16776169-16788260 GCF_000260355.1 Condylura cristata | reverse complement strand
CTTAAAAAAAAAAACTCTTTAAATACTTTTCAAGTATCAGGTTCTATTTTAAAATCAGATATTCAAAATTATATGATAGTTGTGAATTTTTATTATATATTAACCAAGAACATATATAAGAGGAATCAGTAATAAATCAGTTATACTTTAAATTCAACAGTTATACTAAACATATTTTGAAGTACCTAACAATAAGATAAGGGGAGCAAAATGTGTAGAAAGGAAGAAGTAAAACAAAATTTATGGAAGACATAATAATGTATGTACATAATTCTAACCAAACCATAAAAGAGTGAGTAGCAATAATAAATAAAATCATAGTATTCAGGGTAACAGAAAAAAATAAAAAGTATTGCTATATACAAACAACAATTGAAAATATAAAATAAAATCCATAAGTAATACTATTCAAATACATGAATACTTAAGGATACATTTAACAATGTTTATATAAAGCAACACATTACAAAGTGAAAATCATTGCTGACAAAAATTAAAGAAAAACTAAATAAGTAGAAAGGTATACCATGTTCATTTATCCCCAAAACATTCATGTGACTTGTTTTTTTTGCAATATTTTTTGTTGTGGCAGTCTGGAACCAAACCCACAATATCTCCAAAGTATGCCTCTAAGTGGGTCAAAAGTTAAAACTGTAAAGTTTTAGAAGTGAATGGAAGAACATAGAAATAATTAAAGATTTCTTATAAATAACAAAGAAAGTCATAACTATAAAGAGATGATAAACTGAACTGTGTTAATATTAAACTTTTATTCTCTGAAAATAAAAGAATATGAAAAGGCACAGAGCAAACTGATGGGAACCCAAGGAGGATGGATCTCAAATGTATTATGTTAAGAGAAAAAGAAACTAGATTCAGAATGTTATGGAATGAATGATTCACTCTACATGACATTATTTAAAATAAGGTTAAATTGGGCCCTCCCTGGTGGCTCTGTGGGTTAAAGCATGCACTAAGAATAAGAAGCTAAAGCCACTTCCGCAAGAGTTTTATCCCTGCCTGCCCCGCCACACTGCCAGCAGACCTCCCCTGACCCGCCCACTGCTCCCCTCAGCAGTGTTCATTGATCTGCCTGTTCTGCTCCCCACTCAGTCTCTGATGAAGCCTCTCACCGCCCCTGCACCTCTGGCCTGTACCCCAGTTCTGTATGCACAAATAAATCTTTAAAAATATATAAGGTTAAATTATAAGTACAGAAAAAAGATAAGTGACTGCAAGTAACTACGGGTAGGTGGAGAGACAAATTGCAAAGTGGAAGCATGAAAAAATATTTTTAAGGTAATGAACTGCAGTGTTCATTAGGGAGACTGAACTACTGAGTAGTTGGTTCACAGATACTGACTTTGTTTTTACAAATTTAAAGTTGTTTACAAACAGGTCTTATTGCCATTTCTTCCAACATGTCCTCATTTCATATCTCTGTGTCACATTAAAATATGCATATCCTTTTAATTGAGAAAGTACAAATACTACCAAATACATTTTATGAAGCTAACTTTACACTAATACCAAAACCAAAGACAACACACAAGAAAGAAAACTACAGGCCAATCTCCCCAATGAACACTGATGAAAAAATCCTCAATAAAATTCTCACCAACAGAACCAAAAAATGCATTAGAAGGATAATACACCACAATCAAGTGGGACTTATTCCAGGAGCACAAGAATGGTTCGACATCAGAAAATTAATGTAATACAACAAATCAACAAAAATAAAAAATCATTATCATATCAGTAGATGTGGAGAAAGCATTTAACAAAGTTCAACATCTGTCTATGATGAAGATCCTCAAAATTCTTGGGATAGAAGGAACATGCTGTAACATGATAAAAGCTATATATGACAAACTCACAGAAAATATTATTTTCAATGGTGAAAAGCTGAAAATCTTTCCTTTAAGATGAGGAACAAGACAAGGATGTTCTCTTTAACATAATACTGGAAGTCCTAGCCAGAGCACTAAGACAAAACAAACACATACAAGGAATCCAAATAGGGAAAGAAGTAAAACTAACACTATTTGTAGATGATATGATAATATGCATAGAATGGGATCAAAACAAAGGTGGGATGGACACAAGGGACTATGGTGATTGTGAACTGGTGGTGGAAATTCTATAGGAACTACACCTGAGGGGGAAAAAAAGGAAACATTGTACAAAACTTAATGATGCAAAATAAATAAAAATAAATAATTTTATAAAGATGTATATATTTTGGACATAATGCTGTTGAACACAATAAAACACAGTGTACCTTTTATATGCACTGGAAAGCCAAATAAATTGTGTAACTCACTTTATTGCAATATGAGCTTTGTTGATATGGTCTGGAACCAAACCTGCAATACCACTGAGATATGTCTATATATACAAGAAACTAGTCTATACAATGTGGTGAGTAAAAAGGCATGTAAAACAAAAAGCTGGTTTCACAGATTTTCTAATATAACATGTAAAAACGACTAATTTTAGCTCACTTCATCAATGTCTCCAATGCTGTGGTGTGTATAGTAAAAATGTTTGACTTGGCTATTGGACTGAAAATATAGTAGGAAAGATGAAATCAATTTAGCATCTCCATCTTCTATTTGAGGTACTAATTAGATTTACTAGGATGAAAAATATTATAAAATCATATTACCATCTCACCAATCCCTAAGTCAGTGATTTATAATAATGAAAATTGGTACAATATTCTATCTCTGCAAGTAACCAGTTGTATATATTTTTTAAGATTGATTCATTTATACATGGACGACCTGGGGTTTAGGCCAGAAGTACAGAGCGTGAGAGTATTTACCAGAACAGAATGATAATCTGCAGAATAAGGGGAGCAGTGGGCAAGACGGGAGAGTTCTGCTACACGATGTGGGTTAGCTCCAGGGCCAGGGATTGAAGTCAGGCTACAGTAGTGAGAGCTTGATAATGCTGAGACTTAAACCATAAGCCACCAGGGAGGTCCTGTATCTTTCCTCAGTCACTTGACTTTCTTGTAAAATAATGGAACTGGTCTCTGCAAATTAGTGGTTTTCAAGTTTTTTGTTAAGACCCTTTTACTCTCAAAAATTACTAAGGACACCAGAACTGCAAGCTAGCCACGGCTGCTTCAGTGCAGGTTTGATCCTCAGTGTGGGTTTGATCCCAGGCACCAGAGGTGATCCACAAGGTGCAGCAGATTTCGCCTGTGCCTGCTGCTCCCCTCAGCAGTATACTTTGTCAGTCTGCCTGTTCTGCTCCCCAATAAGCCTCTGGTGAATCCTCTTACCATCCCTGCACCTCTGGCCTGTACCCCATTCCTATATGCATAAATAAATCTTTTTTTAAAACTGAGTAATATTTATTTGGTGATGGGAAGCCCAAGGGGATTACAACTGAGATAGAAAAATGCACAAAATGATGTAAAAACAAACTATTATATTATTCATTTAAAAAAACTGAGTAATATTTAATAAAGCAATGTAACCATATATAAGTGACAATAGCAAATACATTATAGGTTAACATATAATGTGGGGCTTTTTAAAGATTTATTTATTTATTCTTACAGAACTGGGGTACAGGCCAGAGATGTGGAGGGTGATAGGATTCACCAGAGACAGAACGGGGAGCAGAACAGGCAGATCCACATAGTACACTGCTGAGGGGAGCAGCAGGTGGGCCAGGAGAGGTCTGCAGCGCCATGTGGGTCACCTTCGGGGCAGGTGGGGATCGAACTCATGCGGAAGTGGCTTTAGCTTCTTAGTGCTGTGCTTTAACCCACTGCGCCATCAGGGAGGGCCAATATATATTGTGTTTATTAAAAATTAGATATTCAAAAAAATCAGTAAGATAGGTTTACATTTATTTTGCAATTCTCTAAAGCCACCTTGATAGAAGACAGCTGGATCTTGGTATCTGCTTCTACATTCATTCAGGCAGGCAATATATTGTCTGATTGAATTATAAAAAAAAAAATTGACTTCATGCAGTTATAGAGTTGGAAAGTTGAATATTTTTTTAAAATAATTGTGGATATTTGTAGATATTATGCCAAACCTCTGTAAGTGGTAGGTTAAGGTTAGTTGCAACTTAGAGTCTGAAACCTTATAGCCTAACTTTGTATACTCAATTTCATTAAAGCTAATTGATGTACCTTGCCTTTGAATGTAGCTTTTCTCCAGGCATGGTGTTGTAACATCATGCATTAGTCATTTAAATTTACATAACTTCCAAAATTCAGTAAGTTTTATTATATAGCATAAAAATTCGTACACATTAGTAGGATCACTGAACTCCTTAGAAAAGGCTAGTAAGATATGGGAAGCTGGGCCCTCCCTGGTGGCGCAGCAGGTTGAAGCACAGCACTGAGAATCTAAAGCCGCTTCACGTGAGTTCGATTCCCGCCTGCCCCGGAGGTGACCACATGGTGTGGCGGACCTCTCCTGGCCCGCCCGCTGCTCCCCTCAGCAGTGTACTTCGTTGATCTGCCTGCTCTGCTCCCCACTCTGTCTCTGGTGAAGCCTCTCACCCTCCACATCTCTGGCCTGTACCCCAGTTCTGTATGAATAAATAAAACTCAAAAAAAAAAAAAAGATATGGGAAGCTGTCAAACTCACAGTGGCAGATTTAAGTTTTCTAAAATGCTGATTCTTGCTTGAAAAGGTAAAATGTTTTCATTGGCAACAAATACTGCTAGTAGTTTTCCTTGAAATGATAGGTTTGCTCTGCTCATTTTCAGGAAAATGCCTGCCAAATCCCCAAGTATCAATTAAATCATAGTTTGTCTCAATTGTTTTTTCAAAGAAAAATGTGTTCCATCAGCCCTCCCTGGTGGCGCAGCGGGTTAAAGCACAGCATTGAGAATCTGAAGCCACTTCCGCATGAGTTCGATTCCCGCCTGCCCCGGAGGTGACCACATGGCGCGGCAGACCTCTCCTGACCCGCCCGCTGCTCCCCTCAGCAGTGTACTTCGTTGATCTGCCTGTTCTGTTCTCCACTCTGTCTCTGGTGAAGCCTCTCGCCGCCCCTGAGCCTCTGGCCTGTACCCCAGTTCTGTATGCACAAATAAATAAATCTTAAAAAATGTGTTCCATGAAAAAAAATAGGTGTTCCATGCAAAAATCAGCTAGTTCATCCCAAAACTCAATTGCACAAGTGAGTTTCTTAGAAACAACTCTTACTTCAGCATACAGAAGTGCTTTGTGTACAAATTCCCTTTTGTCATACAAAATATTAAAAAGATATACACTCGTGTCTTAATAAAAGTAATGAGATATAGATAATATTGTTTTTAAAATTGTATTATTTTTATTGAGGTAATTTTTATTTACAACAGTGCATGACTTAGAGGTACAGGATCACACCTCTTCTGTATATGTTACCACACCTTACCTACTACCAAGGCACCCATAGTCCTCCACCTCCTTCTTTGCTCCCTACAATCTACTGTACCCTTCTGGTAATCTCAATTCTACAGTCAGATTTTAAGGGTTTGTTTTGGTTCATTTGTTCTATTCTTTTGATTTATTTCTTTATATTCCATGTTAGTAAAATGAAATAAGTCTAAGTGAGAAAAACAAATATTGCATTATTTCACTCAATGATGACATCCTTAAGGCAAAATGACTTTTTACCCTAAGAGTATTTAGACAACAATAGGACAATTTGGTATGCAGCACCCACAGTTTTGCTCACCATCAATGCAAATTTCATCACAGTGGAAAAGGCACAACAGTCTTCATATTATTGTTAAAATATTTCTCCTGTAACAGCTCAGGAATTCTAGGGATCTAAAGGTCATAGTGTATGAACAAATTACCTAAATGATTGCTAATTTCCCTTCAATTCTAAAATGCCTATAATTATGTAAAAAGGTAACATTTTTAATTTGTATAACTCCACAAAACATTTGTTTCCCCACTAAGGAATACATCCTTCATTAAGCAAGTATACCAAGTTCTTATAAATATTATATTGAAATGACACTGAGTACAAACTCAAGAGGTAGTGAAGCAGGAACATACCTTCTTCAATAACATAAATTTTGTTTAAATTCCCCCCCCCCAATTTCCAAGGCAACAATGTGCGTTGGTGGGGAAGCACTAACTTTATAGCCCTATTCCACTAGCCAATGCATGAACATAAGAATATACATACACCACAATTCTAACCAATGAGATGTATGGTTTCTTTTAATGTTCAAGATGTAGGACTACTGAGAAAGTTTTCATGGTTGATAAAAAGGGACACAAACAAACAGTTCATACTCTTGCTATACTGGACATTGCTGTGACTGCATGTGATCCTAGAACTGCATGAGGAGCACTAATCTGAGTAAGCAGATAGGCAGAGGATAGCAGAACAGAAAGATGCAAAGGTCCTAGACCCTTAATGTCATTATTTAGTTAAATTAATTAAACTCAGAGACTCTACCTCCAAACTCGTTGCTGTGGATATGAAGCATTTATTGTTAACAAGACAGCTGAGTTATTGTTTTCTATCACTTGCAACAGAAAATAACCTATCTGATAAAAACAGGCACTACTATGTGTATCTTTCACATGTAGAAATCTTCTACATTATCAATTAGATTATGAGATTATGGACAGAGATGGACCTTTCATTAGTAAGGCTCTAGTGAGCTTATAGATACAGAATACACTGAACAATTATTTACTAATGTTAAACTCTTATACCATTCCCCCACCACCAAAAGTTTCAATATCACTCAAGTATTTCATTAATGTCATACATACTATCATAAGTTTTTGAAGCAAACAATCCAGTTCTACTACCATATAGTGTTATTTGACTGAATTATAAGATGATACAAATGCTAATAGAATTCCATACTGTCCTACACTGTCATAAAACCAATTCCATTAAGCTGACTAGCACATGCTCATAAATAGCATGTAAGTCTCTCTACATGTTAATCAATAATCTGTTTATATCAGACTCAGAAAAATTAAAAATTAAACTGAGCAAATTTCTGTTTCTTGTATAACATTTGCCTTCAGTTATCTTTAATTAGCAAATAGCAAGGGATTTAAGATTCCCATTTCAACAGGCTAGCGGTTACCATCACGGGCTATAATTTGGTTAAAGGCCAAAAAATCTGCTAAAGGAACAAAGGGCAATTGGACCTGGGCAGATGACAAAGGTAAATAAACGCAAGCATTGATGCATAAAATGAGAATCTGGTTTTTTAAAATGAAAGGAGCCCACATATCAGAGATCACAGTAAAGACACTTCTCCAAAAAAAACCTCAAGAACTACTGCTACTAAAAAAACAAAAAACAAAAAAAAAAACACCTTTATAATGAAGATTTAGTGAAGTGGCTGGGTGGTTCATTTATAATGTTAATTAGAGGATATAATTTAAAAAATCACTTCTGTTCCATGGTTGCTATTGTCAGAGGGAATGAAGTGATAGAATGATTACATTTTAAAAAGACAATCATTAGAGGATAGGACCAAATCAGCCAACCAACTGGCAATCAAATGAGCATCAATTCCATAGTCACTATATTAGATAAAAAAAAAAAATTATTAAGACTGTCTCATAGGCACTTTTAGACACTACTGATAGGAATATAACTGACAAAAAAAACCTGGAAAGTAATTTGGCGAGAGCAGATCCATATTATTCAGAAGCCTAAAGTTCAGCTATTCAAATGCCACCTGGAAATATCATAATGCACAACAGTTTGTGATTTTGCAGAGGAATACATTTGAATTGCATTATCTATAAAGTTGGCATAAAGGCACTAAAGTCTTTAGCAAGTGAGGAAACATGAGAAGGTAAAGTGAAACTGGTACAAAATAGAGGACCTCTCATTCCATGAGTACTTACAAGTTTGATTTTTTAAAGATTTATTTTATTTATTTATGCATAAAAGAGTTAGGATGAAGGCCTGAGTGCGATTGGGTGAGAGGATTCACAAGAGACAGAGCAGGGAGAACAGGCAGACTGACTGAAATACACTGCTAAGTGGTGCAGTGTGCTAGACAAGAGAGGTCTGCTGTGCTGTGTGTGTGTTAGTTAATTCCCTGGCTAGAGATCTATCTCATACTGCAGTAGCTACCAACAGCTTCATAGTACTGAGACTTAACCCTGTGCCACCAGGGAGGCCCACAAGTTTGATTTTTTAAGAAGAGATTGGGGGTGGTGGTGGAATATTATCACCCCACAGTGGGTAAAATAGATAAGCAATTAATGGAGGGGGGTAGTTCTACAGGGCAGCTATGAGTCAGGTGAATAGCTCCTAAAGAAGTAGGGAGAGAGGACAGAAAGGGTTTCCATTTCAGATGCATTTCATAACTCTTCTAGGGTTGGGAGTTGTCAGTGACTTTGTAGTCTGTTATACCCTTGTTATAGCTAGGAAGATTATCAGTAGGTGAAGCATTCATGGAGGCCAGGCTCCATCTTCTGTCCAGGTGAAAAATCTAGGTAGATTTATGGTTCACAAAATTCAAAGTTAGGACCTTGAGAAAGAATGGTGTAGGCAGTTATAGCTGTTATTAAAGGATGGATCAACTGTGCATATCTTTAGAATAGCATCAGTAACCAATGTAGAGGCCAGAAAGAGTATAGAAGAGAGGTGAAAGTTATTCAACTTTCAATCAACCTAACCTTATTTTTCGCTATTATGTATCACATATGAAATCTCTATGACTAAGAAAAATCTCATAAACAGGTTCTACAGAAAGTCTACCTAGGTTCAGACCTTGGCCCAATCACTTATTAATAGCATAACCTCAGGCAAGTTATTTAACTACCCTTTGAGCTTCATACTTTTTATAAATAAGACATCTTATCATCTACTTAACAGGATATAACATGGTAACCATTAAAAAATTATCCATTGACAATAACCTTTCTAAGTGTCAGGTCTACTGCATGTTCTAGAGAATTTAAAAATAGTAATGACTTTTAACCTACTAATTCCCCAAGAAGGGGACTGTATGCAAACATTAAAAAAAATACATATATATCAAATAAGAATTGTTTGTGGCAATATATTTTACAATGGCTAAGAATACTTGAAGTTTAAAAAAAATATTCTTTAAAAGTGAACAGGTAAATGAACTGTGTTGTGTATAACTATAAATTGAATGCGATGATCTTAAAATAATACTTTAAAACTATGAATTTCAATAACATGCCAAAATGCTTCGTGAATGAATAAACATTAAGATACAATACTACATATAAAATGATCCCAATTTTTTAACCAATTTACTTATTTAAAGAGATGTTTAATACATAGGAGGGAAAATTATCAAACTAGTAATAAAAGTTATTACTGCTTTGTTGGTGATATTCTTTTTATAATTTCCTACATTTTCCCAGCTTCTAACATTGAGCATATATTACCTTTGTTATCAGACAAAAATCAACATGTAAACTAATCAAATGAGTAATTACACAATTCTTGCCTTCAAAGAATCTGTAATATAAAAGAGAGAAAAGAGAAACTCAAATGAAACAAATGCTTGTAAGATCAAAACATTTATATACTAGATAGGAAGAGGCCAAATATTACAAAAGTTCAAAGAAGGGAAAAATCAACAATTGGTATAATATTAAGGGAAAATTTCACAGGACTATATTTTCATTATGAAGTAAATTTCATTAAGGCAGAGGCCCTGTCTATCTTGCTAGTTTTATCCTTAGTGTCTAAGACCACATGATTTTGTGGACAGTACATATCTATGAGTATGGAAATAGAACAACATAAATATAATTTTTAAATACTTATGAGTTACTGAATAAATAGCTGCTGAAAACATGTAAACATTACACTGGAATTGAGGCAATGATTTGGATCCCTAGAATTCTAACCAAATGGAGAGCCAAAATAAGTATGCAGTGCTCAAGAGATTATAGGAAAACTCACATAGGCCAGAATGTAGGGAGTATATTGTAATATGTAATGAAAAATAAGGTTGGATGAAGGAAATTATTAAAACAGATCTTGAAAATCAGGTACAAAATTTGAGAGCTAATGCACTTAAGAAATGGGAAGATCTCATCTCTTAATACTGAAATGTAAAAATTACTGAATATTATGTGCCAGGTATTAGAAACAATGGCATCACAGTAGCAATGAGCATGCCAATCAACCAGATCTTGGTTTCTAAATACCACTACACTATTCAATTAAAAAAAAAAAATCAGTGTACTTTGAGGAAATAGCTGACTCCAGCATTGGGGCACGGAAAGTAGAAAATGATCTTAAAATGTCTTCTGGTACCAGAATATAGAGGAATGCTAAAAAAAAAAAAAAAAATGGGGACCTATGAAAGAACAAAGGAGCCAAATCTGGGATAATTCTGGAAAGATAATAATGAAAATAGCATATTTCACTATAATTCCTAGAACAGACATCACTATCATAATGTGATAAATAATAAGTAAGCAAAATGTAGAGACAGTAAGAGTTCTTTGTCACATTACTATTCAATTAATAAATACAAAAAATGTTGCAAGTAGAAAAACACCATTTGACAAATGTAATACTTATTTATTCAGGTCAGAATCATCAATAGATGCTAAAATTACTGGGCAAAACTGTGATGATAAGTAGCATATTTACACTGTGTCACAACATGACCCCAGCACATCTGATAAAAGGGGCTCACTTTATAATTACAAAGGAAAAAATAGTCATGCTAGAGAAGATAAACCTGGCAGACACCACCTTCATCATGTTACCACATAAAGGTACAAAGGTTGACTCAAGACAAGGAGTCTCATGAGGTACAAAAACAGACATCAAAAGCCAAATAAAAGACAAGAAAAAAATGCATATACTCTCACAGTCATAAGACAGTTAAATATACTCTATTTAGATAGTTTAATGAATATAACTATTATAGATACATTCAGTAGGCAATAACAAAAGTGAACTGGGCAACATATGAAGAGTGCCACCACACACATACTCTGTCTTAACATAATACACACACTTATTATATTGAAAATCATTATGGAAACTAAAAGAATAAAATGAGCCTTCCTTCAAAACAAGCATCTACCATAAATCATGGTTGTTTTTTAAGTCTATATATGCAATTATACAAAATCATACCTTGCATAATAAGCGATTACTTTTTTATTGTCTCACCATATATGAATTAGAGACCATACTCTGATCTTTTTATTCAAAGCCCAAGACAATCATACCATGCTGCTTCTCCCGGCATCAGCAGGAAGTAATATAAGCCCTGTTATTATTTCCATTTCACTTCCTGTTTCCCACTCCCCAGTCCCTAAGAAAAAAAAAAATCACAGAACTTCAAATACTGTGAATATCAAATAAATCTCCACAGACCATATAAACTGGAGGCAGTTTAGGACAGTTGTTAAGGGTAAAAAAGTATTTGAGAGTCAAACTGCCTTGATTCAAATTTTCAGCTCCACGATTTACTACACATGTGATTTCTAGCAAGTTATTTAACCTCTATGATTGGAGTTTCTTCATTTATAAATGTAAAATGGAGCTAATAATGGTATATGTAATTGTATAGATCAATGTTAAAATAATGGTAGATACCTCATAGGTCTGTTGTGACGATTAAATATGATAATGTATATTATCATATCAGCACAATGCCTGGCACATAGTAAACACTCAAAGATACAAGTTATAAAAATAATGTCAATAAATGCTTCCAATGGAACAGTATATGTCACAGGAAAAACTGTTCCATAGTCACAAATCACTCTTACCCTTAATCCATTACTGCTGCTGGCCATAAAATAATACATTTAAGTTAGAGAATCCTACAACGCTAACACACACACACACACACACACACACACATACACATACACATAAAAAAACCAAACTAACATCTATACAGTAGATGTATAATTTTATACACCATATCCATAAATCTAAGTTCATATTTTATTGACAGTGAGCAAATACAGGTATAATTATCTTTATCCAAAAAAACCCCACATTATGCCATCACTAAAAATGACCTTTCCTACTTAAAGCTGTCCTTTTCTTTTCTTTTACCCCTAGCCTTTCCATGTATGGTTACTTCATTCCACCCAAAATATACTCCACC
>NW_004567120.1:16760926-16775499 GCF_000260355.1 Condylura cristata | reverse complement strand
ATTCCCGCCTGCCCGGGAGGTGACCACATGGCGCAGCAGACCTCTCCTGACCCGCCCGCTGCTTCCCTCAGCAGTGTACTTCGTTGATCCGCCTGTTCTGTTCCCCACTCTGTCTCTGGTGAAGCCTCTCACCACCCCTGAGCCTCTGGCCTGTACTCCCATTCTGTATGCATAAATAAATAAATCTTTTAAAAAAATTCACATATTTGTAATATCCCAATTTGGTAGGACTTCAGAGATGAAGAAATCACTTAACTGAAAAATTAAAGCAATTTAACTAGCAATGCTCTTCCTGATATAAAAGTACCAATGCTAGACTACTTTAGTCAACAACCAGCTCCACTACCAGTTTTACTTTGAAAAAGGTAACTAATAACTCTAGTACTAGTATGGATGGCAGATACCATCCACATTTTTCAGTTGATTTAAACATTCATCTAACCTAGATACTGAAGTATTAAGCAGAAAAAATAAGCTTCTGGTTTTATTAAGACACAATATCCTAATGATAAGGAAATGGGATATAAAAGTTTTCTTTAAAAATTATATAGGAGGAAAAGAAAAAACTGCTTGATGCCTTCTGTAATGTCTTCATGAACAATCATAAAGCCTAGAAAACAAGTTTGTTCCCCAAATTTTTAAATCACAAAGAGGAATCTTATTTTTAATAGAAAATGATGTCTATGTAGTATTGCTATGCATACCTGTATAATTGATATCTGGTTCACACATGTTAATAGCAACATTTAAAGAAAAAAATAAGAAATATTTAGTGAAACATCCACAAAATCTAAATCTTTTCCTGTGTGCCAAACACCATATGCAGTAGGTACAGAGAACTGTTTTTTAAAAGTAACTAGTCCAACAACACAATTGTAGTTTTATCCAAGGGTCTGTATCCATATTGGGTGACTAAGTCTGTTCCTCCTTAAAATTTTCTGTATCAGAAAAGCAAATTTAAGTATTGCTACTACTTTGATGGGGGAAAAGATTTGATAGGCAATTATGATTATGCTGTGCTTTGGATAATATTAAGTTTTCACATTTTGAGTACACTTTCTGGAGAACAGGAAGACAATGTAATCTGAGGCACACTAAATATATAGAAAAGCTTGCCAGCGAGCTACCTTAAAAGTGGACCCAGGTAAGCTATGACAAAGCAGCTGCATATAAGGAATTGATAGTCACAACCATGTGAAGGCCTAATCTATGATCTCAGATTAGAGTGTTTTTTAAATCACTTCAATACACCTTTTAAGTAATCTGTCACACTTAGTTCCTTAGAGAGTAAGTTAAATTAAGGATGATGGACTTCAGGCTGATGAACATTTTGACCAAACCATTCATTCCTTTATATCTGCCTTTTACCCCCAGGAGGATGGTGCTTGGGACTACCCCGTTACCCTCCTAAGAAGATCTATGCGGACTTTAACCTACATTCCTAAAACTGAATGGAACTTTTTGCTCTGTCATTTCCCATCTACCTCCTCCTTCACTCTCCTTTAAACCACAAGCTCATTTCCCTTTACAAAAGACAATGTCTTTCCTTTAAATAGGTAATGGGCAAGTGCTCATTTTTTTGTTGTTGTTGTTGTTGGTTTTTTGTTTGTTTATTTTTTGTTCAGCTACCTTGGTTAAGTTTTTTCTTTTGATAACAAACAAAACCCAGAATTTAAGAAGAAGAAAAAAAAGACACTGAAGCTTGACCCCATCGTTACCAGGTCTTCGTGGCAGGTTACCTGAGCAACTGCAACAAAGATGTCAAAAGGGGAACACAGTGTAGAGGCTTTCCAGAGCAGAGGTGAGGGTAGGTTCAAGTGGCTTAAGGAAAGGGAAAAAGGGAAGAACTTCATAGGGGCTCTGAACACTTGGATGGAAGCTGGACAAACCAAAATATTAAACTATAACCCTAAGTTGAAAGAGTGCGTGGGCTGGGTGCAACTAGTGAAAAGGTTAGCCGGCAGGCAGGGAAACCTCCCAAGGCGGAGGGTGGGGAGGCCGAGCTTTAAACCCCCATCTGAACCTAGCAATCCTTAACCTGCGTCCCCCACCCAGCCTCGACTCCCCCAGGACAGCTAGCCCCAGGGAAGCAAGCAGCCCTATTTTTAAGCACTTCAGCCCCTCCCTCACACCTCGGAAAGATTGAGTTACCAGTGTTATAAATAAGGTTTCTTTCTAAACATGTGCGGGCAAATTTGCATTCCCTAGCCCGGGTCGAGGAGATAGGAAGGCAAAGGGACAAAAAAGTGATCTCGGCGTGAGAGTGAGGTGATGGGGTGAGGGTGGGGGGGAGGAAGGACTTACCGCAGCCTCTGCGGGCTGCCCCCAAAGACTCAGGGCCAGTGAGAACGAGACGGCAGCCAGGCTGACTCCGCGCAGTTTCATTCTTCAGCTTCCGCAGCTCCTTCAGCACCCGCACGAAATCCCTGGCTGGCTCTGACCAACTGACATAATCTTGAGGGTTTACGGGGAAAGAGCCAGAGCCGGAGAGGGACAGCAAGGGTGTCCCAATGGTGCCCGTCGGCTTGGGAGAAGAGAAAGCAGCTTTTTTAAGAGTGGAGGGGGAAAAACAAGCAGTTCTTCCTTCTCCCCTCCCCTCCCCAAAGCCGGTCTCTCGGGAGTACTTTTCCCTTCTGTCCAGACTTGCAAACTTTTTCCTGCCCCAAGTGCCACAGCTCCACTTTCCTGCCTCTCTTCCTCGGCGCCACCCCCTCCCCAACGCTCTGGGGAATTTGAGGATCAATCCGCCACTGCTTCAGTCAGCACCGGCAACCTGCGAGGGAGTGACGCTCAGTTATTTGGAGGAGGGAACTTCCAGACCAGTTGACTGAAACCCTGAACCCAAGCGGGAAGCTTTTCTATTAGTTCCTTTGCACCTTTCCTAAATGCTACTCTTCCGTGCCTAGTCCCTCATTGCTGTGAGCACCAAGGCCAATTACAAATAGAACTGATCTGGGACTACTTTTTTGGCGGATGGGTCTTAGGAGAGGTACTTTTTATTGTTAATGATTAGAAACAATTTTTTTTTGTCGCTGCTCCCTGGTCTTTTGGTGTTCTTTGCCTCCCACCTGGTCTCAGGACACAGTTCCTACATACAATAGAATATTTGAAAATATTACAAATATATAAATATGTTTATGTAATTAAATATGTGTCACCAAAGAATTAAGAATATGAACATAGGTCTAGTGCAAAGACTTTGTGCGTGTCATATATATCTAAAACGACGATTTAGGAACATTCAGTTGATCTTAGAAATCGCTACATGATTTCATGTTATTGTAGTGCAGTCAAATCTTCTTATTTAACTACATCCAATATCATAATTAATATTTAACTGTAACGTAAAAGGTATTGATCGTTCTTGCAATTGAGTTTCAGAGAAATTTAAGACTGGGACTTTAATAGCTATTAAAGTCACAAAACTAGTTGGAAATATTTATATGGTATTAATGGCAGGTGAACTGATGTCTCCAAATAAAGTAGACTTGAATATTACTTTGGTGATTATGATATATAGTTGTTTCAAGTAACAACAGGCCCAGAAAATACTTTTCGTGGCCTCTTTTCATTTTTTTTTTAAATGACCAGGGATTTGCTGAAGAATTGCTGGGAACATTTCTCTTCTCTCAGACCCTAAAATGTACATTAGAGTCTTTCAAGGATTTGAACTAATTTCACAGGGGCCCACTCATCCTTAGATTCTACTAGGCTTATGATAGATTTACAACTCCAGAAATCCCCCAAGAGCTTAATATACAATCAATTAGAATGAGTGTTGTATGCATTTGAGCAAATGGGCAAGGGCTTTTGGGGCCTATTTGTCTATGTAGGAGTTCTATGCCTTAATGCATGTGTGTTAACATTTAACAGCGGTTTATGTTAGTGTACGATGCATACTTGTTTACAACTTAGTGTCTAGGTCTCTATGGGTCTGTGTGCGAAGCTATGACGAAGCGTGGGGATGTCATGTATAGAGGTGTCTGAAAGTGAGAAATACGCCCGGCGGCCCAAGGTAGGGGGGATGATTGACAGCATAGAGCCCCGCCCCCTTCCCCTCCATTCCTTCCTCTCCCTGGTGCATGGAACTATCTTTTGAGTACGGCAAGTTGTAGCCAGCACCGCTGAGCGTGTTTCCCTTTGGGGCACTCCTTATCTAGAAGTTGAGTTTAGTTTCTTCCGAAGTGAATCACTTCGTCTCCTTCACCCGTCCTCCTGAATAAAGAAGCAACCGCCAAGCATCAGCGGAGCCCTGATGAGCCCGGGCCGAGGAGCCGCTTAGCAGTCTCCCGGGACCCAGCTCCAGAGGAGCCGCGAGCATGCACCCAGGGTGAGCTATTGCTGCCCGGCCTCCTTCCTCTTTCTACTTGGGGCTACTTTTACAAGACCCAGACTATAACTATACTTGTACTTCAGTCACTGCAGAGAAAGTGGGGGCAAGCTGCAAAAAGGAGTCGCAATCAAGGGACGGACGCGGGACCCCAGGATCTTTAGAGCCCATGATACTCACTCTCCCTCCCGTTTCAGGTTGTGGCTGCTCCTGGTAATATTGTCTCTGACAGAGGATCTAGCAGGAGCGGTGAGTCTCCTCTCCTGATCCCTTTCCCTCCACCTTCTTTGACCTTCCCCATCCCACCTCTTGTGTTTGTGCTAAGAGATTATAGAGGGCTGCACCATACTCTTATTTCTAGTAGGAGTTTATGGGGCTGTTGGAGAAGCATATTAGAGTGGCAGGCTATGGGACTCGGGCATCTTTCTGTCTCAAAACTTCGTAACTGGTTGGGAAATATATAAATAGAAGACACAAGAGGCACATTTTTCTGAGTCTCTTCCTGGTGGACTTAAAGATAACTGACATCTGTTGTCTTTCTCTGCATCATCTCCAAAACAGAAAATATGTAATTTCCCCTGGTGTACAGAGCATAAATTGGCACATCGTTTGAGAGTGGGAGGAGAGTACAAGTAGTGAGACCTGAAAGTGCCTTAAATGTTCTGGGAATTAAGTATTTGCTAGTGAGTCCTTTGAAAGTACCAGGTGACAGCATCTGGATTCTTTAACTACCTGAAGTCATTTGATATCATCAGGTGATGTTCAATTTCTGCTTAATGTTCCCTTTTACTAGTATTCTCTCTTATCAGAAAGCTAAAAATTAAAGTGGTAAGAGCAGAAAGAGTTGTAAAAGTTAACATGTTATGAACTGTTTAGATATCCATCAAATCAGCTCAGAACTACAGGCAATGGTTTTCCTCTACACATCTGGTCAAGAAAGGTTTAATGATCCACAAAACGTAGAGACTTCCAATGGAATTACTAGGATCATTTACCTAAGGTGGGGAGACCTGAATAATAACTGAGGCTGCAGTTTTCCAGTTTCACTAGCTATGCTGACAGAAATAATGTCAACTGCTAAGTTTGAGTGTGAACTTTTTCAAATATTTTATACTATTTCACAATTCTATTTAAAAAATTCTTAATAGCCAAAGTCATGCACTATACAGAATATATATTCCAGATATTTGCCTTGTGCTTTTTGCAATCTTAACAGATTAGATATATATTTAATACTTTATTTTTTAAATACTGTTTATAAGAGCCATACTTATTTCATCCCCATAAAATTACCAATTGCTTTATGGGAAAAGTGGATTTTTTTTTGTCCTGTCTTTAAGAAAATATCAGAATAAAGTAAAGTGATTTCTCTTAGAGAAATAAGATAGTCAGAAGTTGCATTTTAGCATCTTGTGGCCCCTTAAGTCAGAACATCAACTTTAAGTAAATTCCTGACTTGAAGTTCAGTGCATTTCTCTCAGTCCTTGAATATAAATAACTTTAATTATGTGTTGCCTTAAGGTTCATTATTATCTTTTTTTTAATACCAGGTTTTAATTAATTAACAATTTGTCTGAGAATCTTGCCACTTATAAAATATCATGGTTGGGCAGAATACATCCCAGAAAATAATTTCTTCTTAGACTCTTGCTGAGTGTATTTAGTGTACGTTTGGGTAAAGCACTGATAAATCATTCTAGATAGTTTTAGACTTCCCAAACACTGCATCATATCACTTATATCCTTGAAAGCCACTAGAAGATGATGCCTTCAATTCTTAGAAGTATTGAAGTGTGTCTCCAAATTCAAGTGTTGCTTTCAGTCTTACTGTTTGCGAGGTCACCTGCTATGGCAGTGCGATTGACCCCAGTGAGTCTAAAATAAACCTTGAAATCCATTTACAACAGTTTTTATTATTATTAAAGTCCAGAACTGCTTCCTTCACCCTCTGCTTACTTCAGTATAACACCGTTGATGTTGTAAAGCTAATTTAAAACTTTTGTAAAAATGGCAACAAGAGTCACAGAAAAAATTTCAAAAGCTGACTTTCCTGAGGAGAATTTTTTTTTATACTCTTATACTTCTCTTTATATTCTTTGTAGTAGGTCCTCATCTGCATTGACTAGTTTTCCTCTATTCTCAATTCCATTTTATCCTTTAGGTTTTTAATGTTTTTCTCCTTTCAGATGATTTTGCACATTTAAACTGTACTTTGAGTATCACTAATGAAAAAATAACTATTATAAATAGGCTGACAATAGCTATGTTGCACTTCACTATGAGAAAGTCTTTCACCTGTAGGAATTAAGTTGCTAATAATGGGATAGTGGTGAGCATTTAAGATAGAGTCCCTTAGGTGCTTTTGAGTTTTTTCTTTGTCATTTTATAAAGCAGCTCTATATAAAAGAGTAGAAAGCTAAATGTTAAAAACCAGAATTAAAGAATGAGTCTCTGTTCAAAATTTTTTAAAGAGTGATGACCTTCTTGCAGGTTAAATATTTGAGGTGAACAATTTATCTAAATGATATAAACATGAGTCTGGTAATTCAGAATATCCATAATAGCTTTGTATTGACCATCTAAGGCATAGTACACAAAGATATATTTAAACATGATATCCAGCTCTCTAGGAATTTAGTTTATCAGACAATGGCAGTCATGTTCCTTAAGAGATAGGACATTTAATGATAAATTATTATCTGCATGCATTTGCATTGTGTTAGAGAAAAGACTAAAAAGATCCAAATGCCACCATAAGCCAACATGGCTGAGAGATAAAATGTGTTCTAATACAGAGTCCTTATTTTTGTTTCCCACTTTGTCCCAAATCTTTCATGAAAGACTCTAATACAATCAAATATACTTAAAAACCAAGGCCTCCTGGGTGGGGAATAGGCAAAAGAGGAAACAAAGGTATATTGATCCTTCTGCAAAGAACATGCGTAGAATGCTTTCAGACAATTTGAAATCATGGTCTGATTGAAATGGTTGGTCCATTATGGCCCTCCCTGGTGGTGCAATGAGTTAGGACACAGCATTGCAAGCTGGCCTCAGCCACTTCAGTGCAAGTTCAATTCCCCCCCCCCACCCAGGAGGTGATCCACATTGCCTAGCAGACCTATCCTGACCAGCCCACTGCTCCCTTCAGCTGTGTACTTCATCGACCTGCCTGTTCTTTTCCCCATTCTGTCTCTGGTGAAGCATCTCACTGCCCCTGCACCTCTGGCTTGTACCCCACTTCTGTATGAATAAATAAATAAATCTTAAAAAAAAAAGATTGATCCATTTTACTGTGATTTTCACAGTGATAGTTGCAGTCATGAAGAATGACTAGTGTTAAGGTTGTTCAGAGAGAAGGTGGATCCCTTCCAGCTCTTAAGGATTAAAAGAAATATTTCCCTTATTTGAAGCATTCCCATATTTGAAGTTGTCAAACTACAGTCCAAAACAATAATATCTGAGAATTCTTGTTTCCTGCATTCTTGTTAACATTTAGCTAATGCTGTATGTCTATGAAGTCTTTTTTTAACAACTTTATTGATATATCTAACATACTAGATATATCTAACATACTATATAAATTCACCTATTTTAAATATACAATTCGGTGAGTTTTAGTAAGTTTACCAAATTTGGCCATAACCATATCATATCCAAATTTGAAGATTTTCATCTTTCCCCACTGAGATCCCTCATATCCATTTACAGTTGGTCCCCATCCCTACCCCGAACTCCAGGCAACTATGTATCTTCTTTTCTGTCTCTGTATGTTTGCCTTTTCTGGATATTTCATATACAGGTTTGCCCCACTATCTGAAAATATTGTGTATGGTTTGGTAGAGTGTTTATTGGGTCTGGGAATTGTTACTAATTTATATGGAAAAATTTTTAGCAGTCCCACACTTCAAAAATAACCTATCAAACAATACCAAATTGGAATTTCCACTTTGGGATAATGGGAGAAACCTCTACATAGAACTACATGGTATGTTTTATGCATAAACAAATGCGGTATCTTTCACTTAGCATCATGTCTTTGAAATGTATCCATGTAGCATGTATCAAGATTTTACTCTTTTAGTTAGCATTGGTACTCCGTTATGGATATACCACTTTTGTTTGTGCATTTACCAGTTGATAGACATTGGGCTCCTCATACTTTTTGGTGATTATGAATAATGTTACTACAAATATTAACGTGCAAATCTTTGTATGAACATGTGTTTTATTTCTCTTGAATAGATATGTTGAAATGGGATTGCTGTCTTAAGAAAAATTTTATTTAACCTGTAAAAGAACTGCAAAACTGTTGTTCCAAAGTGGCTGTCAAACTGCAGTTCAACCAGCAATATCTGAGAATTCTTGTTTCCTATATCCTTGTTAACATGGGCATTGTCTGTGTTTTCGATCATAGCCACCCTACTATATACGTAGTGGTATCTAGGTGTGGTTGTAATTTGTATTTCCCTAATGATTAATGATATTAAACATGTTTTCATGAGTTTGTTAGCCATTTGTATATATTCTTTGGAGAAATGTGTCTTTAAATCTTTGGTCCATATTAAATTGGGGTTTTCTTATTTTTGAATTGTAAGAGGTCTTTGTATACTATGGGTATAAATCTTCTATACAATCTTTATATACAATTTGCAAATATTTTCTTCGAATCTGCAACTTATGTTTTCATTTATTAATATGAATACTTAAATTTATATTTTCCTTTATTGCCTAGCAAATATACTATATTAGCTGACTAGGAAAAATTACAATAAGTAGCACTTTATGTATGGTACAGATGTATATAGAATATGTATCTTGGATGATTGAGGATCCTAATACAGATATATGAGCACATCATCAAGTCATTCATGAAACAAGAGTAAATGGATAATACCTGGATGATAATATAGTTATATTATTGATAAGTCAGATAGAACATATATTAAAACTGGGGAAAGTAGATACTATTATTTAATACATTACTAAAGAAGCAGATATATTACCAGATCATAAGTTTGTTTTATTATATATTTTCATTATTGTAGATCAATATAATTGCTATTGAATACATTTTAAGCTATTATTTTGAAAAGGAGTGCAAAGCTTTGTTAGACACTCAGAGTAATCCATGGCATAAAAAAAGCAGAAGTGGTAGCTTTTTAAGACTTGTTCAGGCATGGGGACATTCATAAGGTCTATAAGTTTCAAAAAAATCTTCTCTATTCTAGGCATATTTTGGTGTCTCAACCAAATGAGCAAATAAGCCCTTATGTTCTATAAACTAATCATCAAGCTAGAACACAGAAGAAAATAGTGCGGTTTTCCTAATTGCTTCATTCATATAAGAAAGAAACAAATATATTATCAATACATATTGGTTTTTGTTTGCCTAAATTATATGCATAAATCCTTAATAATTTCACTACCATGCTTGGAGTATAGGTTTGACCTATGCTGTATCGAGGACAGTACTTGCACATATAAAAAGAACATATTTGGAAAGAACCAGGATATATTAAACTATCAAAACCTTTGAAGCTGACTAAATATCCTAGTGAGGCAGATCATAAGGCTCTAACTTTTTTTAAAAATGTAACTAAGTATAAACAGAAGACCTGATAAATGTGCCCAAGGGAAAACAGTAATGGGGAAATTACCCAAAAACAATTATTCACTCTCTTACCCTTAAAATTACAATCTAAACTGTGTCTGCTCTACCAAAACTGTCCCTTTCAAGTTGCTAATGTTTTCTCACTACCAAGCCCTTGGCTCCCAAGCATTCCTCATCCTGGCTGATTTCTTTACTATTGTGTTTCACATTTTTCAATCATTCTGAAAACACTTTCCATGTTTGACTTCCAGGACATTGTATCTCCTTATTTTATTTCATTCATTCAATAATTAATGGAACAATCACTGTGTTCTAAATAATATGCCAGGGCCTAGTGACACACTAGTGAACAAGTTAGACATGTTGTTTCCCATCATGGAGCTTACGATTTTTATCACTCCCTGATGTTGAAATGCTACTTTTTCTCAGCATTTCATCATTTACCTTTGCCTTGCAATTGTAACTATGCTTCTTAACTTTTATGAGTATTAAATTTGTATTCCAGTCTAGACATTTTTTTTGAGCTTGAATCTTATATTCCCAGTTGCTTAATAAGACCTTATACCTGTATCTCATTGAATTGATATATACAAAACACTTAAAACAGCACATACAGTTTAGTATAAGTGCTCAACCAGTGTGCCAGTCCTTGGTCTGGCACATTTAAAACCCCTCATTATCTAGTCCCAAGTACATTTCCAGGCTCATGTGTATGTGTTTTTTCTGGGCACCCCTTCTCATGCACATGGTATTCATTACCTATCACTTAGTTGGAACTCTGATGCCCAATCACTGTAGTTCTTTATGCCCTTTGTTTTTACACTTTCTGTCCTTTCTGTCTGGAATGTCCTCCATTCTTTACACCTCCTCCATCACCTAGTGAACGCTACTCATTCTTTAATACCTACATAAAATATCTCTTCTTCCATCAAACAGTCCTATATTTCTCTAGAAAGAATTCCTTCTTCTTTCTCCTCTGCCTCTAAGACTATTGGGTGCCTTTAATAACACCTGCCATGTGGTGGTAAAATTCCTGAACCTATATGTCTGTGTTGCCCTCTTCAACTGTAGTGTTTGCAAGACTCTTTTTCTCGTCCTCTACCTTTCTCTGTAGAAGGACATACTGTTTTTCCCTCAAGGCCCACTTTAGTGACTATTTTCTGAATTTTCTCTTTATTTCTATCCTTCTTTCTTCCCTTCTGTTTTTCCTTCTTTCATTCCTCAGAAAATATTTAATGCCTATTGTTGTGCAAACACTGTGGTTGTCCATGTTGTTTGAAGGATCATGATAAATACTGAACCATTGTGACTGGAGAGCAGGAATAGTGAAGTAGGCAGAAAAAGAAGGGTAGTGTGTGAGATGAGGCTGAAGAAATAAGAAAGAGCCAGACCTACCCTGTATTCTTACTTCAGTGGACCTAATTTCTGTGCTAAGGTGTATTTCCCCGAATGTGGTGTGATAGACGTGATAGTTATTGCTGACCTACTAGGTGTCTAATACAAATAAATGCTTTCTGTGCGAAGGGCTCTCTCCAGATTCATAAAGCTGAAGTAAGCCACTAGATACGTGTCTTTTCTCAGGTTATTTTATGGGTTCTATGTTTAAACCTGGTGATTCATTTCCTCTCTCCCCCCCCTTTATGAATTATACTACGATTTTAAAATAAAGATCTCCAAAGGTGAGCCAAATGTTCCTAGCTTAAAATATAGACTCCATTTATGGTCTTAGGACAAATCTCTAAATATATTATTGGCTGTAAAGGTATTACTATTGTTATTCTTCTCTCATTACTGTGATTGTCTCTGTACTAGACATGAATGGTGGGTCCTTTTGGGGTGTATGTTATTAAAAAATGCTTTATTTGCATAATTTTCTTTTCAATCTTCCTAAGGGAAAAAAGATTTAAAATTGTTACACTTTTGCCAGTTTCCCCAAAGACACTTATACCTAAACAACCCTACCTGCCCTTCTGTGGAGACCAGGCACCGAATTAAAGGTTGTGTCTGAAGGCACCTACCTAAGATGTTGTGGCAGGCAGCACCATACTGACAACATGGGAATTGTGGAGGAGGAGGCACAATGCAGGGTGCTTCTGAACAGGCAGAATCCTGGCCTTTTTGTTGATAAAATAATCATACAGCATCAGTTTATCTGAGTATAAGGACAAGGAAAAAAATATGGGTGAAACTCAAGAATGTGTTTTTGTCATCTAGGGCTTCATGGGGACATGAATCTGCTGACCAGATAATTGTTATCTGCTTGATGACCAAGTGTTGTAATCAGAACCACACCACAGACCCCTGGCCAAGGTTCTAATCTTATCAACAATGTGTTCCATTGACCTGCTTCTGGGGTCCCTTCGTCATACATCAGTCCTCGGGCCCTGGACATTCCAGGTCAAGCCTTGTGATGCATAGCCTTCGCAGAGTGATCAGGACTTCTGCTCTTGGTTGATTTGATAGGCACCTTGTAAGATTTGGCTCCTGTGACTGATTGAATAGTTTCTAAAGGGAAGTTCTGAATGTAGAACTGCAGGGAACAAGGAATGGTGGCTGAACATGTGCTGAAGTCTAGCAGACCCATACTAAGAGGCTTTGAAATTCGAGTTTCCTTTTGTCTAACAGTAATGCAGTTAGCTTTGCCTTTTTCTTTCAATCTGGTTTGTTTTTAATGAGGGGGAATTGGTATTCTTCAGTGGAAATTTCCCTGACCATTTACCTCAGACCACTTTCCCTGATATGTTGGGGACCTCTGACAAAGGCTGTCTGAGGGACAGATTTTCAGCTGAGGAGGGAATGGTATTTTTCCTTCCTCTGTGAAGTTAAATGGTATTTTTCCTTCCTCTGTGAAGTTTTGAGTGACCATTTCTCCATAGGCCGGGGAAAGGGTGGCAGCAAAAATCTAAGATGCCTAGAATCTCTAAATTTTGTTTGTGACTATAGCATACCCCTGAAAGATAAGGATCAACTTTAGATTTGTAAGATTTATATGATCTGCCTTTAAGATATGATTAAGTTGCATAAATATCAGCATCTAGCATGCAACTAGATATATAAAGCATGCTCATAGATAATAATGTTGATGTTGACCATTATGAAGATAAGAACATTTTTCAAATTTTACAGAAGTAAATATTTCCCCAATATAAATAATAGAGCAAAGTATGTGATTTGCTAATGTCCAAGATTTTAGCATTTATTTATTTGTAAACTCAGTGAGGAGGAGACTATAAAAAACAAAATCTGACAAAAACATTAATTCAAAAGGACACTTGCACCCCTATGTTTAATGCAGCACAATTTACAATAGGTAAGCTATGGAAGCAACCCAATGCCCAAAAATAGATAACTGGATCAAAATGTGGCATATTTATATAATGGAATATTACTTGGCAATCAAAAGGATAAATTCATGCCCTTCAGAGCAACATGGACGGAGCTGGAAGGGATTGTGCTCAGTGAAATAAGCCAGAAAGAAAAAGAAAAATATTGAGTGGTCTCACTTATAGGAGGAAAGTAGAAAAAACAAAAAAGGAATCAGAAAAAAAGTAACTATAATAAAGTTAAAATCAAAATCATCTGGCAACTATAGATCATAGACATTCTATAGGAGAGTAGGAGTGAAAAGGACCAGGACTGGGGTGAGAAGAGCACAAGGGACTATGGTGAGGTGCATGGGGGAACTGGTGGTAGGATTTCACTGGGAAACCATATATTGTACAAAAGTGAAGGATGATATAATAAATATATTTAAAAACGTTTTTTAAAAATCTGAAATTGAGAGCTACAGAAGTCTTACTCTGTAAGACTAAATTTACTAAATTTACCAGTTTATTTTCTGGTTTATTTTGGTTATACAGAATGGAGAAAATCCTAATATACCCAAATAACTAGTAGAAATTGTAGACTGAAGACTTTGTTTTTTAACACTTTATCTTGCAAGAAAAAAATATATTTCAGCTCTACTCTCTCTCTCACTTACACACACACACACACTCACACTCTCACTCATACATCGTTAAGTTGAACATTAAGTCATGAGTCGCATGATAACCATGCATTAAATTTCACAGAACAAAATGAAGGACTAGTAGAAAATTAATGATAAATATAGGTACCATAAATTCTATTTTTTCTAGGACATACCTGATTTCAAATTATCTTGTGTCTCTATAAATATACATTTGGTTCTTGAATAAAGTAGGGAGTTAGGGCCCCTAACTTATCCACCACCACCAATGCACACGCACGCACGCACACACACACACACTCAAAAATCTCCACATACACAGGCTCTGCATTCAGTAATTCAACAAATGTGCATTTGAGGATGGTTGGGTCCACGAATCTGGGAACCCAAGATGGAAAAAAATCTGGATAGAAGTGGATCAACAAAGTTTAAACCCATGATGTTCAAGGGTCAACTGTTCTGTATTTCTCACGACAGTTGTTTTTTTTTTTTTTAAGATTTATTTATTTATACATTACAGAACTGGGGGGCAGGCCAGAGGTACAGGGGCAGTGAGAAGATTCACTAGAGACAGAGTAGGGAGCAGAACAGGCCGACTGATGAAGTACACTGCTAAGGGGAGCAGCGGGTGGGTCAGGAGAGGTCTGCCATGCCATGTGGGT
>NW_004567120.1:16721601-16760826 GCF_000260355.1 Condylura cristata | reverse complement strand
ACACGGTCGAGATCATAAACGTCTGAGAAGCATCTTTATTTATGCATATATAACTGGGGTACAGGCCAGAGGTGCAGGGCAGTGAGAGGATTCACCAGAGACAGAGTGGGGAGCAGAACAGGCCGACTGATGAAGTACACTGCTAAGGGGAGCAGCGGGTGGGTCAGGAGAGGTCTGCCATGCCATGTGGGTCAACTCTGGGGCAGGTGGGAATTGAACTCATGCTGAAGTGGTTTCAGCTTCTTAGTGCTGTGCTTTAACCCACTGCACCACCAGGGAGGCCTCAAGACAGTTTTTATTTTAAAATGTAGTACTACTATCAGCACACAACAAAACATGGAGGAGGTATCAGTATACAGTGTGTTTGAGGAAATCAGAGGAATGTACACTTTCACCAGGCAGTCATATTTCCCCACCATGCGTTGTGAACAGCAAGCAGTCTGGATTCCTATCCCCACAGGAATCAAGTCAAGTTTTCTTTTGTAGTGAAACTTATGATCATACACTGCAGCATCAGTAGAGAACAACTTCCTAGGCAAAGCACAGAGGGAAATGACTGTGGGTCAGGCCCTTAAAAGAGAGGGTCTTCCCTGGTGGCGCAAGGGGTTAAGTATCAGTACTATGTAGCAAGTGGCAACCACTGCTGCCTCAGTTTTATCCCTAGCTAATCCACATGGCTCAGCAGACCTCTATTCCCACTGCTCCCCTTAGCAGAGTATTTCAGTAGATCTGCCTGTTCTGCTTCCCACTCTGTCTCTGATGAATCCTCTCACTCCCCACACCTCTGGCCTACACCCCAGCTCCTGTATGCATAAATAATTAAGCTTTTAAAAGAACTAGACAGAGAGAATTTGACTACCAAGCACTATATTGATTGCTCTAACCATAGTTTTTGCCTTTAGTTTCTTTCCTCTACAAACTACTCTTCTAAATCACCACTTCATGTGAATCATTTAAAAATTCTATTTCTCCTCCCCCTCACCTATTAAATCTCTTTCTAGATTACTAAAGAACTGAATTCACAGTGGTCAAGTTGAAAGAGAGCTGTAGTCTTCCCTGGTCTGATGTCCAGCACTTGTTTCAAACCCCCAACCTGAGTCCTTCAGCCCTGATAGCCATAAGAGTAGCTTGAGGCTCCCACTCTCCATAGTGACCGTAATAACTAAAGGTACTGAGATTGCAATTTCTTAGATTTCCATAGCTTGGCTATTGAAGATACTGCTGCAATGAACATAGGAGTGCTTACGTCCCTGAGGAGTAGTGTTTTGTGTTTGGCTGCATACCAAGGAGTGGACTTGTTGGATCATGTGACATTCATTTTAGGTATTTTGAGAGACTTCCACCCTCACCAAAAGTGTAAGCGCTTTTCTTTTTCTCTAATTCCTCACTAACAGTTGTTGTTTCTGGTTTTTTGATATGGACTGCACTCACAGGTATGAGGTGGTAGCTCATTAAGGTTTTGATTTGCATTTCCTTGAGACAAGTGATGAGCATTTTTTTCTTGCTTATTGGCCATCTGTATGTCTTCTTTGGAGAAGTGTTTATTTACTCTTCTGCCAGTTTTCTGATTGGGTTCTTTGTTTTCTTTTTGTTGAGCTGTATGATATGCAAATATTTCCTCCCACTCAATGGGGTGCTTAAAAACAGGGAGCACTTTATAAATTTGCATGCCATCCTTTCTCAGGGTTGATGCTAATCTTCTCTCTATTGTTCCAATTTTAGTATATGTGCTACCAAAACAAGCACATATGTACTTTTTCTATTTAAAAAGTTTTTCTTAAGTATTTAGGCAACAAAAGTGTTACATATAAAATTCTAAGATACTTTGACATATGTAGCATAATGCATATATGGTCATCACCCAATTAGACAAATAAAATATTACCAATGCATATGAAATCACCTGTATACCACTCCCACAACCCTACCTCCACCATCTTGAATTTGGTATATATCATTCATTACTAAACTGGGATTCTATTTCAAGATTGATTTATTTATGCATATATAACTGGGGTACAGGCCAGAGGTGCAGGGCAGTGAGAGGATTCACCAGAGACAGAGTGGGGAGCAGAACAGGCAGATCCATGAAGTACATGGCTGAGGGGAGCAGTGGGAGGGTCAGGAGGGGTCTGCGGCGCCATGTAGATCACCTCCGGGGCAGGCGGAGATCTAATTCATGCCAAACTCATGCTGAAGTGGCTTTAGCTTCTTAGTGCTGTGCTTTAACCCCCTGCACCACCAGGAAGGGCCCAAAACTGGGCTTCTTAAGTGAGGTTTATGTAGGTCTATGAGTGCCCTGAAATTCTATCGAAAAATAAATATATTTGTGAATTTGAGGGAAAGAAAAATCCATGACATTAATTACATTTACATGAATAAAGTTAAGCAGTGTGTGAAGTACCATATTTCATGAAATGTAGTCTATAGTTAGTGTTTATCCCTTTCTGCTGTTTTATTTTTTCTTTATTGTTTATGTCTTGTACTCTGATTTTTCATTCCAGCTAATTTACTGAGATTAATTTCTTAAAGCTCCCTTCCTATTACCAAATGCATTTGTTTCTTCTCAGTCCTTATCCTCATTGGATAAGTAGCATCTTACTCTTGATTCACTTCTTCTAGTCTCTCTACTTGCCTTGGGTTCCACAACTTATCTTCTTGTATGAAAAATATAATGTCTGCCTCCTAGGATTGTGAAGATTATTGATGTCCATAAAGAGCTTGACTGTTGTGCATGCCTGATAAATTGTAACTGCTTTTGGCAGTTCATTTTCATCATCATTATGGTACATTTCAAAAGCATCTCCCCGACCTGGATTTAAGGTATTGCTAATGGGCAGAGGTCATGACAAAAAAGAGTACCCGCGATTACTATATCACTTTCCTGCAGTGCTCTTCATTAATAATAGTCTAGTAGTTTAATAGTCCAAGTTAGGGCAGGATCCATGACCCTTAAAGTCTTCAAGAGAAAGTAATTTAAGGAAGACTAGATAGATTTAAATTATGTAGTGAAAGGGCCTTCCTGGTGGCTCAAAGTGTTAAGTCTTGGCACCATGAAGCTATCTACAGCCACTGCAGCACTAGCTTGATCCAGGCCTGTGAGCTGACCAACATGGTGCAGCAGACATCTCCTGTCTGGTCTCCTGCTCCTTTCATCAGTGTATTTCAATCCATCTGCTGTTCTGCTCCCCGCTGGTGCATTCTCACCTCCCCACACCCCAGATCTTGTATGCATAAATAAATATCGTTAAAAATAAATGAATGAATGAATGAATAAGGGGTTATTTTTTTAAAAGATTTATTTATTTGTGCATACAGAACTGGGGTACAGGCCAGAGGCTCAGGGGAGGCGAGAGGCTTCACCAGAGACAGAGTGGGGAACATAACCGGCAGATCAACGAAGTACACTGCTGAGGGGAGCAGCGGGCGGGTCAGGAGAGGTCTGCCACGCCATGTGGTCACCTCCGGGGCAGGCGGGAATCGAACTCATGCGGAAGCGGCTTTAGATTCTCAGTGCTGTGCTTTAACCCGCTGCGCCACCAGGGAGGGCCAATACGAGGTTATTTTTAATATCATGCCCCAAAGTTTGTAACTATAGTCTCACCCAGAAACGGTAATTCTCCCTTCCTTGTTTGTTCAGCTTTTTGCCCACTCTACCAAGTAGCCTGACAAGTGAAAGTGCCAACTCTATTACCAAGGACACCTGCTGATTTCATACTGGCTTTGAGTCACTTATACTGGATGAGACATTAAAGAGCCATATGACATTCAGTCACTATTTACTTGGAATAGAATGAGAGGAAGGATCAATATCAGGTTACCAGCCAGTCCCCTGAGCCTGCTCTGTCCTGAGTTGTCCTCTGTATTTTTCACATCCACCACTAGCTGCCAGTAACAGTGACATACTTTTGTTCATATGTGTAATAGAACTTACACGGTCGAGATCATAAACATCTGAGAAGCATCTAGGCCCTCACTGAAGTTCATCTTCTGCTAGAAAAATCATCCACAGTATCTTTGGCCTCTATTAGCATTCAATGTCATAATTGCCATCTCTTCCTTCAGGATAAGATAGGTTATATTGCCTTAGCAAAAAAAGAAAAAAAAGAAACTCCCAACATCTCAGTACTTTAAAATAGCAAATGCTTATTCCTGGCTTACACTGCATGTCCATCATGAGTCACCTAGGGGATATTATGCAGTCCTCAATCTAAGACCCAGATGGAGCCAAAACCATCTGGAAGAATGCTGAGTGGTGTAGCAAAGATAAAAGGAGCCCTGGAGATTTCACACTGCACAACCAGTGAAATCTTATTTTGCAAGTGACATATATCACCTTTTCTCAGTTAAGGGCCAGGAAATGCAACCCTACCTGAAGGAGAGCTGGAAATATACAGTCATGCTATTATTTAATATACACTTTAGAAAGAGATTGCTGGGCTCTCTAATCCTGACTGTCCATGCAATGTCTTGCTAAATCACTTCCCTTTATTTTCATTCTTCTTTCCTTACTTCTGTGGATACCAAGCTACTCTTATCTGTGATACTGTATACTGTGTTGTTTAATACAATGTGCTCTTCCCCCTTGATTTGAATTCCTCTTGCTTCTTTGGTGTTCCTGCAGTTGTATACTGCAGTGCTAGTTATTAGCTGAGAATGGCTTCATTTCAATAAAATGTACTCTTTCAGGCTCTTCTTCACCTCCTACTGTTTATTATTATCGTAACAGTATCGCTTAAATTCTGTGATCCCCACACTATAAAAATGCGATTAAATGACTTGCCCAAGGGTGTGTAGCTGGTTGATATTAAAGAAGTCTGAACAAGGGCTCAAGTTTTCTGATTCAGAGTCTGTTTTCTTTTTATTACATCAAATCCTATTATAAAGAAAGTTGTATAACTGGAAGCTATGTAATTTACTCCAAGTGATGACTAGTAACAACAGAATCTGCTCTTTAATTTTGAACAGAAGGAATTTTCCATCCAAATGTCTCCTTTTGAGTTTTTGATGAACCCATCATAAAGTCAGATTCCTGGGATTCTTGTGCCAATATGTTTGTTTCCTTTCATGAAGCAAACAACTGACCCTGAATGAATCAATGACATGATCCTGACTCTGTGTGGCTACATCTCAGTCTAGAATAAGGCACTGTATGTATTGTATTACTACTGATTTATTTCTTTCCCACATTTCAGACAATGTTCACTGGTTACATTTATAGAGTGACAAGAGCTTTACTGTACATATTATGTCACCTGTCCCAAACTGGAGTTAGTTTTTGTGTAACTTGCTGTGAGCTCTTCTCCTATATATATTTCTACAAAGCTCTTCAATGATGCTTCTTAACCAAATTTACTGTTAATACTAACTTTACAAATGATCTTGGATAATCACAAAAATAGTTAATAAAGGTGCTAGTTTTAATATAAAGACAAATCAACACAGAGGTACAGAGTTTTTGTCAAGATAGCAACTAAATATGATATGGGTAGTTAAGAATATCTTCAGGTACCATGAGATTCGGCCCTTCATAGATTTCTATAGAGGTTCAATAATATAGGATAATTATATAATTATAATTAATAATATAGGATAGGAGGAAGGAGCTCTTTGCCACACAGAAACCATTAGAATAATGCTCTGAATTGTTCCAGTACGTCTTAGGGCATAAGGTGATCTTGACTGTTCTTCTGACACTAAAACTTGACGTTAGTATCATATATAGATGCTAATGGCAAAATATGTGAGGACACTAGCCGTCGGTACAAAGTAAAACCTAATTTCACTTACAGTATATCTGTGGTGATAGAGTATGTCCTATAATGCTTTCTTATGAAGTCCTTTGTTGTACTCATTTAGCTACCAGGTCAATGTTTTCTGTAATGGAAAATTTCAAATGTGAAAAACAGGAGAGAACATTATAATATGACTCCATGATCCTATCACCCGGTCACTCTGGAATAACTCAACCACAGATGTAATCTACCAATTTCCTAAGAAGTCATTGTAGGCATCCTTCTTAGGATATGGCCATTATATCAAATCACTTAAAAGCTAAAAAAGTACCATTGTTTTTCATATTGTGATTTCTCAACATTTACATGTCAGCAAATACATTCTGAGGATCCATATTTCTTAAGCTTAAGAAATTTTCTTCTAATATCAAACTGCTAATAGTCCTGAGTACTCATTCAAGTATTCATTTTGAGTTCTTTCACCAACACTTGTCTTTTTAAATGACAACACATTATCAAAAGGTATGATTCTAAAACAAAGTTTTAGTTTCTTATGTCAATGTATCTCAATATCCATGCATCCATTGTAGTGTTTGGAGTTCTGAAGGATGACAAATACCACTTTAAAGGGAGAACATAGGAAAAAATTGAGGGTATTATCAAACAAGTTGACATTAAAACAATACATAGACTCTGCTGTTTTAGCCTATTGTGCCTTCAGTAATCATAATATGGATATTCTAAAGGGGAAAAAAAAAAAAGCTTTCCAAAGATCATGTGGTTGAAAATCTAGAGTGAAAAATGAGTTCAGAAATGAATATTAGAATGGGATTACTGGGCTTTGGTGGTGGTACAAGGGGTTAATTTCCAACACTATTAAGCTATCCTCAGCCATTGCTACATGACTTCGATCCCTGACCAGGGAGATAACCCACATACTGCAGCAGACTTCTCCTTTCTTCCACGGCTCCCTCAGTAGTTTAATTCAGTAGTTTAATATCTATCTGTTCATCTCCCCATTCTGTCTCTGGTGAATCCGCCCACACCACCTCCGCACCTCTGGCCGGTACCCTATTTTTTGTAGGTATAAATAAATCTTTTTAAAAAAAGAATTTGATTACTTAAATAAGACCATAAAATCTACTATCAGTAAAAGAATTTATATTTTGAATTTTATATTTGCTGTTAATATGAAATGGTTTTATGCAAAGTTAGAAATGTTGTCTTCTATATATGTGAGTTCTATAAGTGTGGTAAGTTTGGTTGGGGAGTATGTTGGTCATTTGCTATTCTGCATGTACAATGTGCAAGTTTGTTTCCAAATCTAGGTCAGATTATATACTGGGTTTTAATACTGTGTAAAAGTAGTCTCTAGTTTTGTCTTCATAATGAGCATTGAATTTGACAACAGTGAAGGTTTTAATCATTTCTGTTTTGCAGACTGAACATGTTTTGTTTTTAATTTTATACCAATATTCCATGGAACAACAGTCTGCCAGGGAGAGGCCCATGGCCTGCTGACTGGTTATTGAGTGGCGGTCAGAGGACTTTAAGCAAACTTTGGCATGGAGGCTTACTAGTGCTTTCATTTGTCATTCCAGAACTCTGAAAGAAAAGAACTTTGCTTAAACTATGGCATATAAATTGCCTACTGTTACTACAAATAATATGGTAATACAATATGTCAGCCATTATACTAAGAATCTAATTCATAATTTTATTTCAAGGGCAGAAAGGTGTTAGAATTTTCCTTCCTTGCTTGTCTGAGGTACTATTGATATCATATAATGTATTTAGTACTTAGTGCTTATCTGTTTGTGTTTTATATGGGCAGTTTCTCCTTTTACCATCTTGCAGTGGATTGCTACTGTTATTCATTCTCATATCACAGTATGAGCATTTCATCAATATCTAATATTTGCATGAAGTTAACAAAATTTATTTTAGGTATGCTATCTCATTGATCCTGGCAGGAACTCTATGAAATAGAATGGAAAATACTATACACTATAGTATTCATTTCAGAAAAAAAAAATGGAGGCTCAGATGCTTCTTACTTGCACAAGGTGCAAGTTTTCTTTTCATTGCCTTCTCCGACTTAGTTTAGATCTTGACTCCTCTTCAATTGTTGAAGGTACATTTTTTTTAACTTAAGATGAAGACTGATAGCAATGGTTATTTACTGTATATTTTATCCAGAATGTCAGGCATACATCGGGCACTTAATAAATGCCTGTTGGTTTTGCTTGTTAGATTTTATACTTAAATGGAAGATGAACTTATAAGATAAAATAAGTTTTATGTAAGGCTTACAGCCATTAGTATGTGACTATTTATTGAGCTGTGTATTCTCTAAACCTTCCCAGAAACTTCCTACAACAAGCGCCCCGGAATATTTCCCCTGCCAATTGTCAACACTATACACATAAGTACATATATTTATGAAGATTTGTGAGCATTTGCTTTTTTATGCATAAAAGAAATGGGGGTCTGGGAGTGGGGGTGTGTGAAAAGATTCACCAGAGATAGAACTGAGAGCAGAACAGGTGATCTACTGAAATACACTGTTGAGGTGATCAGCAGGTGAAACAGGAGAAACCTGTTGCACCATGTCGGTCAGTTCCCTGGCCAGGGATTAAACTCAGAGCCTCAGTGGCTGGTAGGGCTCAGACTTTAACCCCTGAGCCACCAGGGAGGCCCTCAAACAATATTTTAAATTAAAACTTTTATAAATCCATTCCATCTGTCACTGATATCCTTAGACATTATCCTAAGTTACATCCATCTCTAGAAAGTACAACTGTTTACACAATAGTACAAGGTTGTTGTTGTTGTGTTTTTTTTTTTTTAAATCTTTGCTGAGAATTTGGTCAAGGTTGTTTTAAAAGAGATATATTATCGTTTTGGAGCATGAGGGAGTATACTAACAAATTTTTTAACTACTGTAACAACAATAGCTAATACTCGTTGAGAATAAATGCTATATCATATTCTGTGCCTTAAATATTGTGATTACCCCATTTTAAAAGAGAGATACTTGCTGAGAGTCACAGGTAGCTAGTGACAGAACTGGGATTTAAACCAGTCTAACTAAATCACAAATCTCCTGTTCTTTACCATTATTCTGCACTACCTAATCAGTGAGAGCAAAGAGCAGCAGGGAAGATTAGAAGAGGATGTAAAAATTGTTTCTAGGAAGATACCCAAACCAAATCTTTACTTAAGTCTCAATGAAGACTACTACGATCTGTAGGTGTAAATCCTATGTCAGTTATCTTTGCCTGGATTCCTCTCGGTAATTACCTCCTTTTCTTTTAGCATTACTGGCTACTTCGCCTTTTCTTTGCTTATTTGATTACCCTCTTTGTTCCTCAAGTAGCTGCTAAACAATATAGTCAGATATCCTTTGTATAAGACAGCTCCAGTGTGCACTTCAACCTGTTACTTACAAATTCTTGTCAAGGACACTAGAAACAATAAATAATACATAATAAGTGTTGCTTTTTGCAACTCGTAAATTGAATTGATATTTTTCTAGAGTTATACAACTCATTCTTGCAGAAAAATGGTGAATAATAATAATTGCTTTACAACTTTACACTTGGGTTTGGGACTTATATGTGTTGAGCTACTAACCAATTATGTACAGTAAGTAGGATTATTATATCCATTGTGTAGATGAAAGTTAATGATGTATACTCATTTTCAGTGGTCAATAGGTAATAAAAAGTAACTTATAGAGCTACACTTGAACCCAGTGGTCTTCCCACAATCTCCTTGTCTACTTTCCTGTCCATCCTGTGATTGAACAATTCCCATCTTACAAAGACACCTGCTGTTGTTATTGCAAGCTTCTTCTATGAACTAAATAACTGGTACAGCCATTAAGTCTTAGGGTATTCAGTTGGTGTAATTAATATGAAGGCTGACATGGGAAGAAATTAATTAGGAAATCTTCCTTGGAGGAATGAGATGTGAGTTGTAGCATGAAAAGCTAGTCTGTCAATTGTCCTCATTATTCCATAAATCCTGTAGGTTGCAAAGACATATATTTCCTAATTCTAAATTAATAGAGGTGTAAATATGTGCAGATAGAAAATGGTGAGTGTGTGGGCCATGATGTTTAAGGAACCTTTTAAAAGCATGTTTACATGAGTGCCTCCCTGGTAGCGCAAGGGGTTAAGTCTCAGCACTATGATCCTATCAGCAGACACTGCAGAAAGGTTCATCCCCAGCCAGGGAGGTGATCCGCATTGCACAGTAGATCTCTCCAGTCTCATCCATTGCTCCCCTCAACAGGGTATTTCAGTCAGTCTGCCTGTTCTGTTCCCCACTCTCTGTCTCTGATGAATCTTTTCACCCCCTCCCCACCTCTGACCTGCACCCCAGTTTTTGTATGCATAAACATATATATATGTTTACATGAAGTGAAGTCCTTGAGGAAGAATGAAATCTTACTGACCTGCCAGGATCCGATCAAATTGTAGTACCTCCACTACAATTTTGTGTTTTGTTTTCAACAGTGGTGCCATAAGCTAGAAGAATTTTTATTGGCTTTCTTGAAGAAAAAGACAAAACTTTGAGCCACAATTTTGCTATAACACCTCCCCCTCAACAAGGTTCTCCAGACGCTCTGATATGATGAAATGCAATTATATTGAGAGAGTTTTCGAAAATTCATAGTTAAGGACAAGTGTGGTTCATTAAACAAGATGACCATCTTCTTCCTCAGTATCAATGTAGAATATGTACACTTAGGAATGGTAGTGTGTTAGTGTCTTCCCAAATGGAGAAAGAAATGAGAAAATGGCACCAAGCTTACTGAGAGATTAGATCACTGCCCTTTTATATTTCTTTCTGCCTCAGTGCATTTTTCACTGAAATTGATTAAAGTCTTGTAGTTAACAGGCAGATTGAATATAATCTTTTCCTTCTCAACCTATTAGTCACTCACTACTGAGCATAACTCTGAAAGGTTTCATTAGAGAGTTCCATTAAAAGTCATCATACAGGCCCTCCCTGGTGGCGCAGCAGGTTAAAGCACTGCACTAAGAAGTTGAAACCACTTCCGCATGAGTTTGATTCCCGCCTGCCCCGGAGGTGACCACATGGCGTGGCAGACCTCTCCTGACCCGCCTGCTGCTCCCCTCAGCAGTGTACTTCATCGATCTGCCTGTTCTGCTCCCCACTCTGTCTCTGGTGAAGTCTTTTGCCACCCCTGAGTCTCTGGCCTGTACCCCAGTTCTGTATGCACAAATAAATCTTTAAAAAAAAAGTCATCATAAAATGCATTTTCCGTATCTCTATGAATTTCCCTTTGCTCTGTGTGGTGGCCATAGATTTAACCCTCAGCCCATGCACTTTGTAACAAATGAGATTTGGAAAGAGTGAAACCTTTAATTAATGTATCTTGAGGATGTGATAGTTCTGAACAGCTTTGCATAGATGAGAACCACTAGATATTAACCACACTGTCCCTGAAAACCAGTAGTAATAGATGTTTAACTATTAGGTTACCTTCAGTTTTTATGGACCTCTAGAGTGCCATGGACCAAAGCTGAGAAACAGTTCTGACTGGACTATCTAGAGGCCAGGCAAGGTCAGTACATCCTGTTTCCAGCAAAGCATGAGAACCATCTGAATGCTGCTAGAAGCAAAGCAAATCGGGTTATTGCTTGCCTTTAGGGTCCTGCAGAGCACAATGAACCAGTTAGGATGAACTGGACTACCTCTTGCCACAGTGTAATGATTAACTTTTCAAGTTAGACAGGCCACTGACTCAATTCCATCAAATAGTTTATCCAGTTTCTTTAAGTCCATCATTTTGTTATGTTGTATTTTAACATTAGTGCTTTCATCTGGAGAGTCCCACTTTTACACACAATTTTGTGTGGGACTGTGGTTCCGATTCTAACATGAAGATCCTTTAAACCTTGTACTTCTTGACTTAAGTAGCAATCCTGTGTGCCATTAAACCTACCAAATGTTCAGACTATACAACCTATCCTTCCAAATCCCTAATTTCAGCTTTCCCCAAACAAGAGCAAATGGGGCAAAGGATGTACACTGTCCAGCAATGACTAACAAGACCTTTCAAAAGAAAGTAGCTTCCTTAGCTTTGACATTCTTAGCATGCACGTACCCAATCAATTTCATGGGATTCCAGGTTGTGCTGGCATTTTGATTATGCAAGGATTTTGTTGAATAGCTATAACATGTAATTCAGTGTTTTCTTTCTTGGATCATGGAAATGCCTTTGTTATGTAGTAGTTGTTTATTTAACAATTGTACTCTGTTTGTCAGACTCCCAGAGCACTGTCTTTGTTAGTTGGGCTCCCTTTTAATTTAGTGGTGTGATGTTTGGATAGCAGAAGGTCACAGTGTTACAGGGAACCCCAGTGTGAAATGGGTTGCCTGACTGTGGGTCCTCACACTGCATTTAAAAGGAATTTATAATGACAACTGCAGGCACACACAAAGGTTAATAAAGGGTTTATTTACAAAAAGGGAAAATGAAGAAAGGAATAACTCAGGGAGAAGGGAGGAATAAATTGGTGAATGCTTCCTACCAGTTCCGATAAGTTCAAGCGCATGCTGAAAGCTGGCAAAAATCCAAGGACCGCCCCCCTCCAAGGCCCACATGCCTGCTTATATACCAAGCCAGGCTGCTTAACTCCACCCTCATTTCCCAGCAATCCTCCCTTCCCTTCGGTGGTGATGACATTATGGGATTTGTAGTCCTTGGTGCCTTGGATGTCTTTGGTCTGGGCTGGGGGTGGAGCCCATAAAACCTTTCTATGGAGTTTGTTCAGGACATCCTTAACCCCCAACAACAGGAGAGGTATTTACAGCTTTTGTCAAGTGGCCCCTCATATGCCACATCATGATGTCAATGCATCTTTACACCTCACTTCTGCTGCCACTTTCTGACTTTTATGGAAGAAAAGTTCTGGCAGTCATGGATTTAGAAGAACTCTTCTAACATCTCCTTAACATGTTATAAGCAGTGAGAAACTTATCTCTGCTTCCAACAACAATGAGAGGGATATAAACACACTGGCTAGTGTATTGTATTGCATCTATAATATTTCTGGGTGAAAAGAAATCTTTGACCAATGTTGTTCCAGATATTCTAATATAATTAGAGTGAGTAGTAACAAACCAGTATTTATATATAATACTTTAGGGAAAACTATCAATAGATAAGCCTGCAAGTCCACTGACATCTCTTACTGTCTTTTATTGGGCAGGCATTTTGGTTGGGTCCCAAAAGACATTTCCAGCTTTTCTATTAAAACAAACACTAGGCCCTCCCTGGTGGCGCAGTAGGTTAAAGCACAGCACTAAGAAGCTCAAGCCACTTCCACATGAGTTTGATCCCCGCCTGCCCCGGAGGTGACCACATGGCGCGGCAGACCTCTCCTGGCCAGCCCGCTGCTCCCCTCAGCAGTGTACTTCGTCAATCTGCCTGTTCTGCTCCCCGCTCTGTCTCTGGTGAATCTTATCACCCTCCGCATCTCTGGCCTGTACCCCAGTTCTGTATAAATAAATAAATAAAGTTTTAAAAACAAACACTAATGTTACTCCTGTGAGTCTCTTCTCCCCCCTACCTCCCCAATAAGGCTTATCTCTTGCTCCTGTTCGTTAACTTCTAGATTACCTTTGTGAAAAAGCTTAATTTAGCATCAGAAATGAGTCTCAAAGCACACACCATGCCTCTGTGTAGTCTCCCTCACTTGCATTCGCCATCAATTTCCTTTCTTCCCCTCAGCTCCACCTCTATCCCCTTCAAAATACTAGAAATGGGGGGAAAATGAAACTAAAGAGATACACTTGAAATGACTGAAGGTTTCAAAATAAAGCTTAATGTTTGAGCATTGACTTTGGCATGCAGTCTCCCTGGATTTAAAGGTTTCAGATCTGTAGACTTTTAAGGCAGTGGGAGTATTTGTCACTGTGGTTCCTGATGTTATATAAAAATATCCTGGCTAATTTAAATTCATAGATGACCCAATCATACCCTTAAAGAACTCTTTAATTTCAAGGTGGATGTGGATAATGGAAATTTACTGGGTATCAATGTTACTGGGTACAAATATTAGGGTAGGAGAGGGGCAATCCAGACTCCCCAAACCTTCCTGCTCTAAATAGGTTCTGCCATCTGCCACATCAAGACAAAACATACTCTAGTGAGTGAAACCGTCAATGGAAAGGGGAAGAATGAGGAAGATTGAAGTTTCCAAATCAAATAGCCAAAGTTACCCCTCCCCTCGTATTTAAATGTCCAGTCAAACAGCATTGGCTCAAAACAAGGCCTGAAAGCCTGCCACAAATCTAAAACACCTTCTGGTAGGGAACCATAGGAAAGGGGCCAGATATCCTTGGAAGAAAATGAGCAAAATGCAAATCAAGATAAAAACTACCATCATTAACCTCCCCATGGATCTCTCACCCATGCCTGTTTCAACCAGTTCAGGACCAAAAAGCAAATAGAATTTCTTCACATGTCTCTCTGCTCCTTGTGCCTCCTCTGAGTCTACTTATGGCTCTCCATCCTGTTTCTTCTAGTCTCTTCTCCAGCTTCTCCTCCTTGCTTAGCTCCACCCTTCCTTGTGTGGGGCAGGGAATTTGGAACCTCCCCTTTTCCTGGAAACCATCCTATTACACCCACTAGAAGACTTCTAGCCCTACTTCTATAGCCCTAGGAAATTCACTTCACTTCTTACTTTCTTCATTTGTTAAATGTAGATAACAGTATCTTCCCTGCACACCTCACAAGGTTGTGGTCATGATTTCTTAAATTAGTGCTCCCATAACATAGTGGATGTGATAATAAGGCCCCACAGAACTCTTGAGGTTATATTGTTTTAGACTCCTCCCTTCCCTATCACAAAGGAGACAAAATTGCTTAGCACTTCCTATCATCTGGCAGCTAGAAGAAATTAAAGGGTAAACTTATTATAATTATCAGTCTTTTATGTAGTTTTGTGACACAAGCTATGCAACCTCTGTCGTCAGACACGGTCCGGATGGAGGGGAATTGCTCTGAAAAATCAGACATTCCACTGCTAACTTATGTTATGACCTCCCTTTTTTGTATAATCACAATATCAAGACATTCTGAGCAACTTTCAGCTTACAATTGGATTGCCTCAGCCGCATAAGGCCTGCCTGCCCTGACAAGCAAGCACTGCACCAGGGTGAGAAATTCCTCTGAAGTCAAAAGTGACTTGACAACTGGCTGATCAATAAAAGCAAAAGGGCTGTTTCTGCAAAGTCTCTCTCATTGCCGGATGGAGGAAAACCCAAATCTTATCATTCTACTATCTCACCTAGCCTTCTATTCAGTTTCTACAGAATTACTCAAACTTCCTACTGTCTGGCCTTTAGATGTGGAAATTCATCCAGGTTGCCTGTTTTAGAACTAGTCAGGTTTTCTACCTGCTACACTTCAAAGGGATCCACAAAAGTCTTCTGGCTAGTCTTTCAGGATTCTACTATGTAGTCTTCATATAAGGAAATACACCTATTTCTCCTATTCTGAGCAAATTATGCCTTCTACTGTCTAGACCTCAAGGAAACTCACTTAAAACCTTTTAGCAAGTTTCTTCAAAGAACTTCTGAAATTTGATTTGAAGAAATTTCCTCTTCCTGCCTCCCAGGATGTCTCAGGTAGAAAAAAAAAAAAACATTAAGTAGCAGAAGTAGCAGATAAGGTTTAAGGGACTTTATTTTAGTTTATCTTCACTATAGTAATATTAGTCTTAAACTTTGTGCACCTATGTACCTGTTTTTAACCTTAATTTTAGAATGTTACAATCTCAAGTAAACTATTCTTAGAAAAAAGGTGATTGTGACCACAGCCCCTTTTCGTATGCTAAAGTCATTCCTCTGCCTGCTTGAAATGTATAAAATAAACCTCTGCTGAAGGCAGAGCAGGAAGATTTGCACCCAACTCCGACTCCCATGTCTTCCTCACTCCCGCTCCCCAATTTTTAGAATATCGCTTCTCCAACATCGTCCCCAACTTGAGACCCTGCCTGTGTCAGCCTCTCAACAGCCTGAAATCAGGGCTGGTCCCCGACAGTTTTTTTTTTTGAAGACATGGACCACTTGCCATGTTAAAGGTACCCCCTCAAAAAGACTTAATGGTCCTTGTATTAAAGTTGTTTTTGGAGTTGTTGGGTTTAGAGAGTTGTTTTAGAGTTGTTGGGGTCCTTGGGTTTACTCTGGGAAGTTTTCCCAGAGCTCTGCTTTCAGTGGCACCAGTGAGTTTCCCGGGCGAGCTGCTCCACAGCACAGAGATGTTAGTTATATTCAAAAGGGCAGGTTTATTATAAAAGAGACAGAAGAATAAAAGACACTTGCATGGACACAAACGGGCAGAAAGGTCTGCTCCAAAAGAAAGGCACAGGTTTCTAAGAGAGAGGCCTACATGGGCACAGGCGGGCAGCTTGAGAGTGGCCTCTGCTGAGGGAGGTCAGTGCAGAGGAGCAGGGACATGGTCACAGGTCACAGGCAGACAGGAAGGCTGCTGCCCTGTGGGGGGGAAAGTTTGTTGAAAAGAAGCATAATCACAGGTGGACAGAAGAGCTGCTGCCCCTTGCCAGTACAGAAATTGCACTGAAGTAGTCTTCTCTTCAAGAGGGGCTCATTCTTTTTTGGAGTGGTTTTCTTGTTGTTGATCCAGGCTACCTATGTAGAATTTGAAAGTGACCAGAGGTTCTACAGTGGCCCTCAATCTACATATCTTTACCTCCTGTCTGGGCCCCATGACACCCTACCAGCAGTCTGACTCTTGCTTAGCCATGTGCCTTGGCACCTAAGTGTTTTTGAGTTGCTATAGCTGGGTTAATGGTTATGCTTGTTCCTTCTACCCATACCTCCAGCTCTCAGCATTGCTTTTGGTCTCCTGGTACCTCCTTTCCAACTTTTCTCTTGTCCTCCATTAATATATAATTATTATTTACCAGCAATATTTTTTAAATTAAATTTGTCTCAGTCATTTAAATGTCTACATAACTTTGGAGTTACACTTTTTACATTTTAAAAAAACATTTAATGGAAAACATTTATTAGTGTCTACTTTGGCACTTCTTTGGACCTGTCTTTCCTGTGTATGAATCACCATATTGAGGTGCAATTTATTTATTTTTCATCTACTTCTGCTGTGCCCAAGTTCTTCATCTTTGCAGATATTGATTGTTATGTCCTTTGACAGTTTTTTTCTGCCCTTTTTACTATAACTTGATGTCTAGACAGATAGCAGTTATTAAAAGTTTGGGAAGTGATTATTGTCTTAGGCGGGCTGGTGTTGCGTTTGTTTAGGAATAAACACTTTCTTCAAGCTTTAAAAAAAGCACAACTCTCATTTATCATTAATATGAGATGAAAATTTTGTTCTCAGTGTGAATGTTACTGAGAAAATGAAAATACAGGGTAGTTAAATAACAAAGATAACTTGAATCTTGCTGAGGAAGGAGGGTTCCAGTCAAAACCTTGTTCAGCCTAAAATGAAGATAATTATTGAAGAGATATTTATTGATCAATGATATTATTCATTTACTTATGGCTGATGTGTTAGGAGATAAGGTTAACTATTTTTTTAATTATAATATCCAGTCTCTTTCCTAAAGAAAATGAGTAAAGTTGACTATTAAATTATCTTCCATCTTTGCTATATCTTAATTTTACCATGTTTTATCCAGTAATTACAGTTAACAAATTTTAGTGCTTATCTAATTTAGAAAGTTATACATCAGTACCTCTGGAAAACTCAGTTATTCTGACAACTAGCATAGCATCTCTTTGATATGTCTGATATGTACTCATTTTTTTGAGTACCTGGACATTTTTTCTGTGTCCTAACTGAATCATGTACTGTAGTGTTTTGCTCAGAATAGATGTTCAGAAATACTAATTGATTAATTAAGAAATCCAAACTACAGAGAAGTAAGAAATAATGGAATGTAAAGAGTGATATAAATTCCACTGACTCAGTGAACAGAGACACTCATTTTTCTCTGGCTTCTCCATTGCTAAGCCTTCTAGTCTATGTATCAGTGGAATGTCACTGGTTCCAGGACTTAGTGCCACTCCCTTGAGATGCACTTCAGAAAATACACTGCTTACTTTCCAGATATACTCAGGACCTACTGCTTGACATCCACTTGAGAAACTCATTATTTCCAATTTCTTACCTTCCCCAGGGGTCTTTCTCCTGATTGTAAGAGGGTCTTAGAGAAGACTATAAGGGACATGCCCTGCAGTAATCTACTTGAGATACTCAGAAGGGTTGATCATGCCCAGTAAAAGGAAAACATAGTTGGGGGCAATCTCATTAGCCTTTCAAGAAAAATTAAGATCTCCATCCTTGATCATATACTGATACTATTGTCCTTGAGAGGGGCAGATCTTTCAGCAGGAGATGGCATCCAAACCATTTTATGCCTGATGCTTTCCCATCCTTTCCTATTATTTTTGAGGGGTTTGAAGAAAGCAGCATATTAGGGTTTTTGAATAGCTACCTGGTGGTATGTGGCAGTTTGCAAGTTTGCCACAGTTCATCTTGTCTTAGACTAACATGGGTTCCACTCCAGCTCTTCCATTTCCTATCAGTGAGACTTGGCACAAGAGCTTATCCAAGCCTGAATTTTTGCACTGGTAAAATAAGGGTGATAATTATATAAATGTACTAGGATTATTTTGAGGATTAAATCACTTAGCATATTAATCAATTGCTTACTGTTGATATTATAGTAATTATTATAATAAACAATAACTTCCTATCTTTGTGACCATTATGGATGGTCTCTGGGGAGTTCTGTTAGCCACAACTTAAGAATTGTAGTTTGTGGGCCCTCCCTGGCGGTACAGTGGGTTAAAGCACAGCACTAAGAAGTTAAAGCCACTCCGCATGAGTTTGATCCCTGCCCGGGAAGTGATCCCACATGGCACGGCAGACCTCTCCTGACCTGCCCACTGCTCCCCTCAGCAGTATACTTCATTGATCTTCCTGTTCTGCTCTCCACTCTCTCTGGTGAATCCTCTCACTGACCCTGCACCTCTCACCTGCACCCCAGTTCTATATGCATAAATAAATCTTTTTTAAAAAGAATTAGTTTGTTACATTCCTTTTTTTATAGACTCAGAGCAAATTGTTTCTACCCAAGGTAATTATGCCTTCTGTTTAAAAATTAGGCATTGTAAACACAAGGTTCCCAGCAATGGACACCAAAACAAAGATCATGAACAAAGGAATTGGAAGAGGCTGCATCTCCTTTTAATTCCCAAAGTATATTTCTTAAATGGTCTAGGCCAGTGGTTTTTCAAAACTTTGAACATCCCACCTTCTTTCCCCCTCTATTGCAACCATATAAAGAATCACAACATATAAAGCATATAAAAGTAGTATGACATTATCATAGATTCATATATGTGACACTTAATGAGTTTCAATACAAAAAAATGAAATTATGTGCTAATGATGACAATTGTAGACTTTTATCAGTGTCTGTCATCTAATTTGTTTCTCTACTTTGTTTTCTAGAGTTTAAAATATTAAAACTAAAATGCACACAGAAGTAGTAATTACAAGTGATTGCATTTTGTTTGATTTGATAACTGATTCAGAAGCTTACAAGAGTATTAAATAATAAGTACAAAATAATTCTGTGTACTTATATGAGCTACATACTTTCTCTGAACCTTGGGTTCCCAATTTGTGTCGTGGTACCTATCTTAAAGTGTGGTGAGGGTTAAATAAGACATTTGTCTTCACAGAATTTCAAAGGCTTTCCAGAATGCCTGGCCCATAATAAGCTAACAGTAAGTACTAACTATCATCATCACCATCACCACCACCCCCAGAAGCAGCTACATGTGTTTGAATTCCTCAAATCTTATAGCAAAATAATTAGTCAACATATTCCTTAGTTCTTTGCACCTTCACTATTTTGTGGGAAACTTTTTAAAATGTATCTTATAGCATCATAAAATATCCATCTCTGCAATACATTGACTCTAGTTTGTATAGTGCACAATTTGGAAATGACTGTTGTAGATATTGTACATGGTTTCTGCATAGACATTGCCTGGTAGATGATGAACTTTTTGAGAGCAGGGGCTATATTTGTGTGTGTGTGTGTGTGTGTGTGTATTCCTTAAGTGACTGGTACAGCAAATATTAAAAAATATACTTAATTGAATATTTAAAAAGTTCCCAAAACTGGGTCCACCCTCGTGGCACAGCGGGTTAAAGCACAGCACTAAGAAGCTAAAGCCACTTCCTCATGAGTTCCATCCCCACTTGCCTCAGAGGTGACCAAATGGCACGGCAGACCTCTCTTGGCCCGCTCACTGCTCCCCTCAGCAGTATACTTTGTAAGTCGGCCTGTTCTGCTCCCCACTCTGTCTCTGTCTCTGGTGAATCCTCTCGCCACCCCTGTTTCTCTGGCATGTACCCCAGTTCTGTATGCACAAATAAATCTTAAAAAAAAATCTTCCCCAAACCCCTAATCACCTTTCCATATCTGCTTGGTCTTCCCCTCCATTTTTTCCTACATCACAATAACTTCTTTTTTTTTTTTAAGATTTATTTATTTATTCATACAGAGCTGGGGTACAGACCAGAGATGTGGAGGGTGAGAGGATTCACCAGGGACAGAGTGGGGAGCAGAACAGGCAGATCGACAAAGTACACTGCTGAGGGGAGCAGTAGGTGGGTCAGGAGAGGTCTGCGGCGCCATGTGGATCTCCTCGGGGCAGGCGGGGATCGAACTCATGCGGAGGTGGCTTAAGCTTCTTAGTGCAGTGCTTTAACCCGCTGTGCCACCAGGGAGGGCCCCACAATAATTTCTTAATAAAACAATTGTATATACTTAGAAGCATTTAGAATAACAAAACAGCTGCAATATAATTTTTGTAATCACAGAACAATTATTTAATATAAACTGTATCTGTGACAACTGAAAACAAAAAAGTACCATCCCCATATAGAATTAATTTGTGGTGTGCACCAAGAAGAATCTACTTTAAAGTTCCATGTCACATTACAACCACCAATCTCGTCCCAGGCAATGTTATAGGTCATTGAAGATACCATCAGGACAGGGCTCTAAAGACATGCTCGGTAGTGTGTTCACTATATAAAAAACTCACTGGCCCTCCCTGGTGGCACAGCGGGTTAAAGCACAGCACTGAGAATCTAAGACGGCATCCGCATGAGTTCGACTCCCGCCTGCCTCGGAGGTGACCACATGGCGCGGCAGACCTCTCCTGACCCGCCCGCTGCTCCCCTCAGCAGTGTACTTCGTCGATCTGCCTATTCTGCTCCCCACTCTGTCTCTGGTGAAGCCTCTCACCCTCAACATCTCTGGCCTGTACCCCAGTTCTGTATGCATAAATAAGTAAATCTTTAAAAAAGAAAACTCACTGTACATCTTAAAAACAAACCTTACATAATGCTTGAGATTTCAAGGATTTTTTTCTTTAAAAGGAGTAAGTTGCATACAGGGTTTAAATGTTTTATAGGCAATGGGAAAAATACTGTCCTAAACAAACTTATTCATCTTCACCTTCCCCCTTTTTTATCCTCTTTTTCTTCCTCCTTTTCTTTCTTTTTCTTGTTTCTTCCATTTTGATGACTCCTGTTTGACTGCATAAGGCCTCCCTTTAGCTTGGGATGCAGTAATATCCTTTTTGCCTTTTTCCTTCACCTTAGCAGCCATCTTCCTGCAAGGCTGCTTGTTACCTGCTGCATTGCTAGTGCACACTCTCTGCACCATCACCAATGGATGGGGGGGTGCAGGGGGAGAAAGGAGGGACTGGGGACTGGGACGGTGATCTTCTTAGATTTTGGCCTTGAGTTTCTTTTCTTTTTAGGGGCATATAAGCTTTCATTTCACTTTCATAATGGTCCAAACTTGCTTGCCTTTTCTATGTCTTCATACTTTCCTTTCTCCTTACCAGACTTGTTCTCTACCTCTTGGGCACTTAGAAAACTCTGAGTTGTTGACTGAAGCATCTGGGTGCTTCTTCTTATGGCTCATCTTGGCAAGTTTACACAGAAAATGTAGATGATGGCATTTTGCCTCTGAACTTCTTATACTTTCCTTTGTCCATGTTCAATTATTTTTCTTCAGAAAGGCAAAAATCACACAGTGCCTATCCCGCCTTCACTTGCCCCAGCTCTGTTTCTATAGAGTTCAGTGTGCTGCTCCTGTTATTTTTTAAATTGTTTCCAGAAAAAGAGGTCCACACCTTTTCGTATGTAAGGATTCCTCAGTTTCTTTGTACAAACCTCAAGAAATTGAAGGCTTTAATGCCCTTTAAAGAAGGAAAACAAACTTACTACTTCATAGCAGCCACCAAAAGATCACTGACCTACCTTCTCCAACTACAGTTTTGGGCCCTTCTGTGAGTTTGTCATTCAGCATTAATCTCTCATAGGAGAGACAAGAAATATTTGACTTTAGAGTTGACAGTTTCTGGTTATAAAAATAGCTTTTAGCAGCCATCTAAAAGTCACTACAATTATATAAAGCCATTTGAATACATGTAATTTGCTCCCAGAGTTAAGGTTTCTGGCTCTAAAATCGCAAATGTCATAAAACCCTGGTAGTTATATATTAATACGACCTGTCCTTATGATGTAGCAGGCAAATTTCGATTGCAGTTTCAAAAAGAACAAGAGCTTCTGCCTTCCTGTCTCCATTCCTGCTTCTCTTACACAAACATTGTGTAACCATAACCATTAATACCACCACCATGAAAAGTTGCCCTGAAGGAGTTAAAAATATTGCAGGGGAAATAGACACAGAGATGGATTTCCATTGCATTGATTGCATGACATTCTAATTTAAATAAACAAAGACATTATGAAAATAAAGAGGAGAAAAGCATCTAAATCAGAGTTTATAATACATCCTATGGGATAGAGAGGAGTTTTCCAGGTTAAAGGATGATGGAAAGGTGGACTTTTAAAGACAGAGGCCACTTCACTAAGCCTACAAATAGGGCAAGAAGCAGCACAGTATATTTGGAAAACTCCAAACAGCTCAGCATCAGAGAAGCATGATGTGTCGGGTAAAAGTTGAAAAACAAGGTCAGGGTAGGCCAGCAACTAATCAATTAAAAGAGAGAGAACACTTTCACTTACTTGGATTTCATAAACTCAGAATAAACTTTCTATGACTGTTTCTCAGCAAAATCAAATATCAAAATAAGGCAGCCTATGCTTACTACTGATTTGTCAATTCTTTGAGTTTCTTAAGTTTAATAATTCATACAAGGCTAAGGGATAACAAGCTACACATTTCAGAAAATCATCAGTGGTACAGAGTAGCAGTTTGATTAAAACATCTATCTGAGCCTAGGAGTCAAGGTTTTTAATACAGTGTCTGGGCATAAAAATATATATTTCCTACACAATTCTACTTCGACTCATATAATTTAATAGACTTACTAGATTACCCTTTTTATTGATGTAACATTGGTTTATAACACTATATATGATTTAGGGGAATAGGTTCACACCTTTCCAAATGTAGATTAGCACACCACACCCAGCAGCAGAACACATGTAATTTTATACCACAGTCTAATGAGCTCCCTCTCCACCTGTGCTTCCTACTCCTGCCCTGTCCCTCTGGTAGCCTCTACAGTCAGATCCCTAAGGTTTGCTTTGTCTTTTACTTTAAATAAAACATTTGTTTGATTCTGTGGTCAGACAAAATAGAGGGGGGAGTTCCAAAACTACCTCAGTTCCCCAAAATTAAAAGGAATAAGCCATGAACTAAAATAAGAGCTAGTAGTACTAGCAATAGGAAAGCCAGACATATGGAAATTGCTCTGAGGGAAAATACCTACAGTAGTTCTACTTTCAGTTCACTGACACTTGCAATAACAGCAGTCCTGGTGTGCGTGTGTGTGTGTATGCATATGTGTATGTATATACAAACATACGTATACATACATGCATATACATGCATTCGTATACATGCATACACACATGCACACACGCACACACACACATGGACTCTGAATCTGAGTCCATTGGTTCCTCATTAAACCAAGACAAAGGAAGAGACCAAGGTGGTCCCAGGTAAGCAGAGTTCTTCATCATCAGAGAAACAAGCAATAATACTCTCTAAAACATACACACACAAACAACCAATTTAGGCCTTTAGTTTTACAATAGATTATGGAGGCACAGATACCAGTTCACAATAATCAAAGTTCAGGAAGCACTCAAGAAAGTAAGATACCTATGTTAAGAGTCAGCAAAAATGATAATGAACATATTTATAGCCCCAAAGAATTCAAATATTGAGAATGCCTATATATGAAAAGTTTCTGGTAACCTCTAACTGTAGGCCCTTTGTAAGTGGTCTTTTTCAATTTTTGGATGGTTTTGTGTTTCACTCCATATATCTAAGTAAGGATTCTCTCATTCTCTTGCTCTTCTTATCAAATGTATATCTGCATTCTATTTGTTATATGTTGTGCTTCCAGAAGGGAAGGTGGGGAACATAGGGGAGAAGAGACCCTATAGACCAGGTAAAAACTTATTGATGCTTTGGTGGTGGACATGCCATGGTAACAGACATTTGAATGGGTGTATACTACCCCTAAAATATATACAGTATTATCAGCCACCATTACCACAGTAAAATAATTTTATTAAACAAACAGACAAAAAGAGATTGTCCAACAGAAAAATTAAAGCTCTGTTCCTAAGATGTTTTTAAGGACTGTTGGATGTATCTCGGATATTCCTGAAGAGCTCAAATAAAAAGCCAAAATAGTAAGCTAGAATTATGCAGAAAACTAAAATAAATGGAAAGATATTTGTTTTCTATATTAAGTATGAGTGATAAAACAAAAAGAGTATCTAAATTTTAAAAAGAGAGAACTACCGTGTGTCTAACAATAGATCACATACAAATCATAATGGAATTCCACATTTAACAGGGGTGCAAGAAGAAACCTCAAATATACCATCTTAGAAGGAAATTTCAAAACTCTCCCTCAACTCTTCCTACTAAATAAAATAGAAAATTAACAAAGCCATAGAATATTTGAACAACCTAATTAACAAGCTCAATATAACGAGAGTTTACAGACTACTGTAACCAGCAGTTAGAGAAAGAACAATCTTCTTAAGCACACCTGGAACATACATGAAAGTTGACCTGGATTTTGCCCTAAATTATAACAAAAACAAAAAATCTATATCTACCAACATTTTTTCAGCCTCACTGAAATTAAGACGGATATCAACAATGAAGGTGATTTTAAAATATCTACATAGAGTTAGACATTAAAAACACACACTAAAATTATAATGTAAGTTAAACATTGCAACTAAATGATAATGGAAATCTACTTATCCATATTATGAGATGTACTGAGATGTAAACAGAAAAAAAAATGTAGCATCTGGTACTTTTAATAAAAAATGAAAAACTGATAATCAGGTAGACATTCATCTTAAGAAGTTAGAAGAGAAAATGTAATAAATATAAGCTTGGAAAAAATAAAAGTCTGAGGAAAATAGTGAAACAAGACAAATATGCAATGGAAAGTATCATAAAAATCAAGAGTTGATCCTTTGAAAGTAATAGTAGTGACATAAAACCTCTAGTAAAAAGAAAAGAACACAATTAATATGGGTAATTGAAAAGAAGGCTTAACCACAAATGCAACAGATATTAAAATTATAGTATAAATAATTTTATGCCAATACAGTTTGATATATTTTGAATAAAAGGATAATTTTCTAGAAAAAGTTATTAAAGCAATGAATATTTTAGTCAAATTTCTATCAAACGTTCATGCACCAATTTGTTCTAATCTTTATACAAATTTTTCCAAAGAATAGAAAAAGTAGTTCTCTCTATGAGTTCAGGATAAACTAAAGGGGAAAAAAAGAGAGATTGTAGCAACAAGAAACAGGGAAATTACTGGATAGTTTCTTTCATGAGCATAAATGTGAAAATCAGGATATAAAAAAGAAAAATATCATGACATGTTGGATTAATTTCAGGAAATACAATCTTTTTTTTAATACTAGGACATATATAAATTTAAATTACAATATTAATGGTTTAAAAGAGAAAAATATGCTTCTCTAAGTAGAGAATTTTTTACATAATAGTACATGGATAACACCCTGATTCATTTGACCTCCTTAGAGGATTAAAAATTTTAAAGCAATGAGCAATATTTTTTTCTCAGATTTCTCAAGTTATTCACTGCTACCATGTAAATACTGAAGATTTTATTTTATTTTAAAATGAAGCATAATTTCCTGACTACAAAATAATCTGTCTTTATTTATAGAAAGTAGAAAAATACAGAAAACACAATAAGAAAAATGAGATTTCCCACAATTTCAATATTCTTAAAACATTTTGGTATGCTTATCTTTCCTGTGGTTTTTGTGCATGCGTGAGAATTTGTAATTTATGAGTGTGACCATAATGTACGTACTACTCTGTTGTAACAGCCTATTTTCATTTATTAATATCATAAAATGTTTCATATTATATTCCTGACAGACTCATACATTATCTTGTAATGACTAAATGGCTATATCATAATTTATTCAGTTATCCCCTATTGTTAGACATTTTAGGTTTTTATCATTATAAGTTATCATAAATAATGGAGTGATTCTGATAGCTGAGCTTTTCTACTTATCTATAATTTTCCTTAGGATACCTAATACAAGTAAAACTGCTAAAACAAGTAAAAGGAACTCATATATTTTTGCTGGGTTGTAAACTAGTCCAATCCCTGTAAAAAACAACATAATTTTTTGTCAATATAATAAAAATAGACCTAACATATGATCCAGTAATTGAACTTCTATGCATCTATCAAAAGAATGCAAAAACACTAACTTGAAAGAACACATGCACTCCTATGTTCATTGCAGCACTATTTAAAATAGCCAAGATATGGAAACAACCAAAGTACCCAAGGACAGCTAAGTACTGTATATGCACAATGGAATACTACACAAATATAAAACAAGATGAACTCTTGCCATTTGTAACAACATGGATGTAACTGTAGGGATGATGTTAAGCAAAATAATTCAGAAGGAGAATGACAAATACTAGGTGGTTTCACTTATATGTGGAATATATAGCAATAAATGAAGCATTAACAAAACCAAACTAAAAACAAACAACCCCTAGAAATCCAGCTGTGGAATTGAGGCTACAAGACAGAGCAGAAGTGGGAAAAACACAGAGGAGAGGGGACAGAATGGATGGTGGAGGACCATGTGTGTCTTTGTGATAGGTTTGGTAGGGTGACATATATTGGGGGAGATATGATCCTGTGAATCACTTACAATTCTACATCAATAAAATATTTTTAAATAAAATAAAAGTCTAAAATTTCAATTAAAAACTAAAACAAATTGTGTAGATTTTGAAGGCTAAAGAAATTACCTATTTCAAATACATATTCAAGTACATATATTAAATTACGATACAGGGAAAGTAGTATCCCAAATAAGATTCTTTGGAGCTAGCTAACTACTAATTTTGAAAAAGTCAAATCCATATTGCCATACAATGCACCAAAAGATATGCCAGGTATAGTAAAATTTTAAATGTAAGAAATACTGAAATTGTTGGTGGGAGTGTAGATTGGTCCAGTCCATAGTGAAGAGGTGTGTAGACTCCTCAAAAAACTAAAAATGATTGTACCATATAACCAGTAATTCTACCTCTAGGAATCTCTCCAACTAGCACAAACACTAATTTCCAAAGGAAGCCTGAACTCATATGTTTATGGTAGCACTGTTTACAGTAGACAAGATATGGGAACAACCTAAATTCCCAAGAACAAATGAGTGGAGGAAGATGTGTAGTATATATACACACAATGGAATATTACTCAGCAATCAAAAAGATAAGTCCATGCCATTAGAGCTGGAAGGGATTTTTTTTTTTCAAAACAGAGATTATTAATTCTAAATGAAACAAGCCAGAATGAGAAAGAAAAATACTAGGTGGTTTCAGTTGTATGTGGAATCTAAAGAACCCAAATACAGGATCAGACAAAAACAAACTGGAACACATACACTTCAAAGCAGATGATATATCTGAGACATTCAGGAGTAAAGAGGGGAGAGTGACAAAAACAAGAATGGGAAAAGAGCACAGTGCACTAAAGTAGAGGATGATGGGTGTTTTGGTGGTTGTCATGATAGTTTAATCTTGACCACACCTGAGGGGAGAAATCCTATATTGTGAAAAAATAAACAAGAGTATAAAATCCAAAACTAATTAAAAAATAACATGTAATAATAAATTTAAGAGATTAAACTACAAAACCGTAGAGAAATATTGTTGCAAATATGAATTAGGGGATAACTCCTCTTACACATATCTGAAAGCACAAAGAAAAAAGGTGGTTTTATTAGATCACTTTCTAAACTTTTTATGTCAAGAAACATAATGGAAAATATAGCAGACAAATGCCACATTTGGGAAAATATTTAAAACTTGCCAGATAAACATTTAAATCATTAATATATAAGAAACTGAAGGTTAGCTATTGTTGGTGTGTGTGTGCATGTGTATATGTGTTTACACACAAAATTGGGTCTTTTTCAAGAAAGTGACAGCTTTCTCTTCATTGTTCTGAAATGCAGCTCTTATAAGCTGAAATTGAAAATAAGGTGGAGCTGAAAATCTGGGAGTGGCTATTAAAATTATGATAATTTATTCCAAACAAAAATGAGTAATGAGATAATATCACTTTATGTGTTGTATAGCCACAGTCATTACCACAGTCATTATATGTTGTAATAAAAGAAAAAGTCATGTTTTAAGACACTCTGGAGGAAAGAGGAATGACAGAGAGAAGACAGGGTAAGGTAAAGGAGGGAAAGTATGAAGGAAAGAATTGGAAGTAGAATTAAACAAGAACCTAGGGGAAATAATAGCAAAACATTAACCTAGCAGTAAATGCAAAAGAGAAACCCCTTCTCATAGAATTATCATAGGCACATTTTCCTAGCAAACAAATATTTACTAAACTTCACCTCATAATAAAAGAGGCTTGTATTGGTTCAGAAATGTTTCATTGGCAGTCAGGTAGTCTGGATAGAATGTCTTATACAAATCATAAAGCATGCCTTGACTGGTAGTCATGATGACAAAGATAGACTAGCTTTTCAAGCACTGAAAGGAACACAGTATACTCCCTGAAATTAGCTGTCTCCACTATCTTCCTCAATGTGAAACTAACTGAAAACTGTGTGACCTCCATGTTAGGCAAGTAGACTTGTAAGTTAGGAAGTTTCTTTACCAAGGTTTATATCCTTGAATAGGTGTTTTCATGTTCCTTTTCCATTATCAAACTTTCAATATACCAGAGTGAAGCATTGGGTTACTCAATTGATAATGATACCTGAGTGAAGCATTGGGTTACTCAATTGATACCAGAGTGAAGCATTGGGTTACTCAATTGATAATAAAATTGTCTGCCTTTCCTGGGTGTCTCATCCTTTGCATTTTATGTGTTAAAAATAAGATTGCCTGAAGGGAAAACACTTGGACAAACAGTACTTTTGGAAACAACCCAACTAAAAACTTTGAGGCAAGTTCCTGATACAAATAAGGATATAGCCTATGTTTTGGTTTGTTGTTTCAACCCCAATTTTGCTTCATTTGTCTTATCTAGTGTTGCAGTTTGGGATAATTACAGTCTAATTTATACCAACCTAGAATGTAAATATAATTTGATAAATTTATAAATTAGACAAGTCTAGTGCTTATGAAAGTCTCTATGTAAAACCATCAACCAGGACAGAATCTAGCATAGTACACTAAACCTAATGCCCATTTAATAAATGTTAAATTGGATTAATGACTTCATAAAACAACTTTGTCTCTTACTGCCTTGCTTAAAAAAATCTTGACTGGTTTCCTTTAATGAGAGATCCATGTGCAAATTCCTCTCCTTTCGAGACACAGCAGTAATCACTAGCTTTACTCCTTCACTATGACCAAAGAGATACAAAGTCTTTCAAATTCTTGACTAACCTTACTACTAGAAGAATGTTCTCCCTTCAACTCATCCAGTTACTTAACCTTTTTCCATTTATAGCATGTATGCCACAACCTCTGCTTATTCAGCCCTGACACTCTAACTCCAAAGCATTTATCCCCACTTTTGTCTTTTGGCCTTGACTTGTTTGGCTGTCGTCAAGTATAGTGTTTTGTTTTTTAAATTTCGGGTTAGTCAGTCATTTTTCCTCAACCAAATTATTGCCTCTTAAAAACGATGGCTCCTGTCTCATATCTCTTATATATCCTACCTCTTTTGTCTGAGTTCTTAACCTATAGAGGGAACCCCTTAAAGTATATGGGTAGAACTCTATTTCCGTATGAGAGATATATCTGTATTCCATGTTGCATTTATTTTTGAACCTTTCATCGAAGTAAAACATGTATCCATGAAACTGCATACATCATACATGTAGCTAAATGAGTTGTTATGAGGGGACCATCACTGTATCATTAACACCGAGAACAAGAAACAGGAGTATTGCTTGCCCTTCAGAAGCCCCCATATACCCCCTTTTAATCAGAAATTTCAAGGTTAACACTTTTTTTGACTTCTTATACCAGAGACTGCTTTTGACTATTCTTGAACTTAGTAAAAATCACTGCTACATGCTTTAGTTTATGCATTTAAAAAATATTATGAGAATGTACGCAAAGCCTTCAACAGACTGCCAACAACATTCATGGTGTCTATTGCCTTTACTCACCCCCTCCACACATACCCAATTGTACAGAAACCTTGAACAACCTTTTAGGCCTTCCCAGTTCCAGGATTTCTAAGATCCTGGTCTTGAAATAAAATGAGAGAAAATTTGCAGAACTAATCACAACAGTAAAGTGACTCACAATCTGATAATACTTAAAATAGATGGCAGTGCCAAGAGTTTGCAAAGATTGATTCATCGTTAGTCAGTTCTTACTGTGAGGGCAGGGTGGGGAAAGTGCTTTTTTACTGAGCAAAATGAGCTCTTTTTAACTATTTTATTATATGTTTTTCATGACTTTGTGTTTTTCCCTTTCAAAAACTTAAATATAGTCAACTTATCTTGTGAACAAAACTCTCACATCAACTAACACAGGGTCGTACATAGAAAAAGAAGTCAATAAGTATCTGATTATTCATTTTGTGTTTCAGTTTGGCCATCATGAAACAAAATGTCAACTAATTAGGTATATCTTGCCTAATTGGCAGTTTTTAACAAACTTCAGTTGTAGACCTTTTTAGCAATCAGTTATAGAAAGATGTTTGCTCTGTGGGTGAACAACACTATCAGGACCTCCAAGCATGGGCAAAGACTGATCTAACTAATCAAGAAAAAAACACAGTTCCCTGCAATGCCTGTGGCATGAATGCATCATTATACCTCCCCGTGTTTTGCTTAGGGAGTTAGATGGCTCTTATTTGCTTCATCTTTTTGATTAACATTTTTATTCTCCTGAATATCTTTCATACATTCAATGTCATTTTTTGAGGGCATAATATTCACACAGCACTACATTCAAGGTCTGTGGCAGATGAAACAGAAATAGAATAGTCTAATTCCAGTCATCCAGTAATTTAGTAACTGATTTGAGAAACAAGGGATAATAACCAAAAAGAGCTAGTAAAGGGACAAGGCTGGCTATATTTAAGCAACAATAAGTAGTAAAGCAATAAGAATCATTGAATAATAGTAATTCAGTCATTCAAAAGAGTAGCTTCCCTTTGGGGATGTGGAAGAAAACCTCCAAGAATAGATCATCATCATGTGGCTGCTTCAGAACTTATATATAGGAAAAGGCTTTAGACAGTGACTGATTAGAAGGGAGGACTGAAAGTTTTGTCTCAAAGCTATGTTTACACTAGCAACCACTATTCTGATGCGAAGTAAGCATTTAATTTTTCTTGATATTGAACAATAGATGGAATTTTGTTTGCTGAAGGAGAAAGGATCTTTTTGGTTGAAGATTCAGAATCTAATGTGTCCATAACTGTTACCTTTGTGGAAGACGAGATGTAGGACAAGATTCCTATTCAAAAAAAACCATCCAACCTCTATGGAGAAGCATGATATACATACATAGAGTCATTTCAATAGAATTTTAAAATAAATGTTAAATTCAGGCAGTAAGTGATCAAAAGAGAACGAACTCAACATTCAGCAGAGTGGTAAGGGAGGTTTCCTGGATCAGATGAAAATTGAATTAAGCTCTGAAGGAGACATTGGATAGGCAGAAAGAAGGAGCCCAGGAAGAATTAACATTGTCTTCTCAGACTCCCCAGTCAGCACTGAACTCTCTTCCTGTGACACACTTTCTGAATGACATCATTTCATAAATCGTAAGTGAAGTATGTTTTAAATTATTTCTGAATTGTAAGCCTTTTTTCCACAACCAGTCTGTTGAATCGTATCAGAAGGTAGTATTTCCTATTAGTATCAGAAGGTGGTGTTGGATCATAACTTTCTGTCCTGAAAGTGTTAATAAGTCTTCCATAGATCTCTCACTGCTAGAAGTTCAGGCAGGGGGCCATAAGCTTTAAGATAAGAGAAATGCCTTTGTGCTGGAGTGCTCTTAATGAGAGTGAGTGCCTCTGTCCCAACACATTTGATGAATTTGCTCAATTTGGGAAAGCCTAAGCTGGTGGACAGAAGTTAAGATGAGCAAAGAAAGAGCTCCAGTAACCTTCTTCATTCCAAGGTTGTGAATTCATTATTGGGAGGCCTTGAGAAGGGCGGGTTCAAAGAGGAGGAGGAGGAGCAGTGGTGGGGGATACAGAGTTTCTGACCTGAATTCCACAACAAAGGAATGTGTGAGCAGCAAGAGGCACAGGTACAGGCTAGTGCTCTCACATACCTGGGGAAAGCAGTTTTTATCCAGATCCCATTACTTCAGAGAGTTGACAGTTTGCTCCAAATAATTATAATTTTATGCTTTTCCTCAGAGTTTGGGTAATGAGAAAAGGGTACCATGAAAAAGGAGGAGAAAGAGATGAGATTTAAAACACAAGGACATTCAGAATGACAAAGTGAATGTTTTGCTTTTGGTTAAAGCTGTTTTGTATCAGCTGTTTGTTTTTTGTTTGTTTGTTTGTTTGTTTGTTTTATATATTTTCATTGAGGTAAAATTAGTTCACAACATTGTATAGGTTTGGGTGTACAGTTTCTCACCTCAGCAACTGCGTATAATCTACCATGCCCACTACCACGTTTCTAGTCACCATACATCACAAACCAATCTTTCTCCTCTACTTCCTCCTCCTCTCTGTTAACCACCATTCTGTTGTTAGAACCTCAGGGTCTGTTTTTGTTTTTCATTTGTATTCTTTGTAGTCCACAAACAAGTATCAAACCATATAACACTCCTTCTGATTTATTTCAAGTTAGCATAACCCTCAAGTTCCATGACATTTACTGTCACAAATGTCAAGATTTCACTTTTGTTTTTGTTTTTGCTGAGTACTACTCCATTGTATATATGTACCATATTGGGCACTTTGGCTATTTCCGTATCTTGGCTGTTTTGAATAGTGCTGCAATGAGCAGAGGGGAGCATGTAATTTTTTTTGAAGTTGTGTTTTCATATTCTTCAGGAAAATACCAAGAGGTAGGATTAACTGGGCCGTAGGGTAGTTTAGATGAGGAACACAAGGGAAATAAATCATGTTCTGATTTTATGTCATAAAATCAGCAGAGTTAAATAGACTCTTCTCCAAAGAGGAAATGCAAATGACCAACAGGTATATGAAAAAATATTCAGCAGCACTTGTAATGAGGGAAATACAAGTCAAAACCACAATGAGTTGCCACCTTACACCAGTGAGAATGACACATATTAAAAAAACAGGAAACAACAAAGGTTGAGGAGGATGTGGAGAAAAAGGAACTCTCCTGCACTGCTGGTGGGAATGGAAATTGGTCCAGCCACTATATAAAGCTGTGTGGAGGTTCCTCAAACTACTAAAAATGGAGCTACCATATGACCCCACAATTCCACTCCTAGGAATCTATCCAAAGAACTCAAAAACATTAATTAAAAAGGATACCTGCACCCCTCTGTTTATTGCAGCGCTATTTACAATAGGTAAAATATGAAAATAACCCAAATGCCCAAAAATAGATGATTGGATCAAGAAGATGTGGTATATATACACAATGGAATACTATTCAGTAATCAAAAACATCAACTCATGCCATTCACAACAACATGGATGGAGCTAGTAGGGATTATGCTCAGTGAAAGAAGCCAGAAGGAAAAATAAAAAATATTGTTATGGTTTCACTTATAGGATGAATATAGGGAAACCAAATAAGAGATCAGAAAAAAATAAATGAGAAAAAAAATTAACAGGCAACTATAAGTCAGAGACATTCTACAGGAAAGGGAGAGGGATCAAAACAGGGGAGAGAAGAGCAAAACGGACTATGGCAATGGTGCATGGTTGAACTGGTGATGGGAATTTTACAGGGACTATACCTGAGAGGAGAAAGCAAACATTGAACAAAATTAAACAATGATATAAAATATATATAAACAAATAAATTATAAAAGAAAAAATGCAAGATCATTAACTAGGAGAGAAAATTATTGTGAAATACTTTGTAAAAGCTACATATATTTCGGATAGCCTTAGTGAGGGACTCCTGGGACAGAGTTAGAATAAGAAAATGTGAAACAACTTCTGGCACAAGCAAAGTACATTTGTTTAAGTTGCCATGCATACTATAAGGGCAAATATGAAATATAATTTGGGGTACATAAAAAGGTGAAGAAAATATGCAGAGTACTTAATCAGACTGACAGGATAACTAAAGTCATGTCATTTCTATTTTATTAGTGGTACTGGTTTAAGGAAAAATATGAAATGTCTACTATCACAGTACCCACTCATTGTGATTTCCCCTCCCTTTTTTGATTGTTGAATGCTGTTGGAGGGCTTTTGTTCCTTACCTAAAGAAAGGTAATTTTCTATGGGGGCACATTTCATAATATACACAGCCTCTGCTGATATGGAGAATAGTCTTCTCAATCCACAAACATCTTCCATTTGACAAAGTGATCAGAATCTGAAGTTCCAGCTATAACATGTGGAAGGCCATCCAGTGACAACTGTTCAAACATTGATGGAGAATATTTATAAACTTTGGTACTCTTGTCTTTATTATTCCTGTAGTGTATTAATAGAAAAGGCAAGAAATAGTAAATTAACTGAGGTTGAGGTGGGATCGTGATGATATTTATATAAAAATGATCTTTACTCAATAATCTATATAAAGATACCTTCCTAAAGAAAGTGGTTCATGGCAAATTAGATCCCCAGTACTAAATATAGATCATTTTTGCTATCAGTTTTTATTGGTTAATAGTACACATTCAATAAAATACACAAACCTTAATTGTTCAGTTTAATATATGAAGCAACTCCCAAGGTGAAGATACAGGGTATTTCTAGAATTGTATCAGATTCAGTTTTTTTTTTTTTAATTTTCTATGTATCTATTTAATGGACAATGTTTACATCTCCCCCTCACTCACCCATCATCACCACAGCCCCCCCATATTCCTCCCTCCTTCCGATCCTTCTCTGTCCCCCTCCCCTGTAGGCTCTCTGGTTTATAATTGTCTGTTTGCTTTTGTATTGTTTTGTTGTGTTTTGTATTTTAATAACAATGCACTTCTTTCCCCTGTCTTATTTGGTTCTCTTAAATAGCTCCTATATGTGAAACCTTTCGATATTTTTCTTTTTCCTTCTGACTTATTTCACTGATCATAATCCTTCCAGCTCCATTCATGTCACTACGAGTGGCATGAGTTTATCCTTTTTGATTTCTGAGTAGTATTCCATTGTGTGTGTGTGTGTGTGTATACACATCTTTTTTATTATATCATCTATACACACACACTACACACACACACATTGGGTTATTTCCAGGATTTACCTATTGTATGTAATGATGCGATAAACATTTTGATTTAACTTCTGTCACCATAGAATAGTTTTGTTTTTGAATTTCATAAAAAAGAAATATGCAGTACATACTCTTTTATGTGTAGCTTTTTGTCTCATCAGATTGGTCAGATTCATCCATTTTGTTGCAAGTAGTATATAACTCTTCATTTTAATGCAAATCAAAAAGTGAACAATTTGTTTGAATGCTGTAAGTAGATAATAAATATTACCTATATGACAGGCATAGAGTTAGGTGCTAGGCCTATATAACCCAATTATGTTGAAGCCACTGTCTATAGTGGGTAAGATGGACAGATTTTAAAAATTAATATAGCCATGCTTGTTTTTTTGTGATTTGTGTTTATAAGAATTGCCTTCCTGTACTTATCCTTTCAGTCTATCCATGTCTTTACAGTTCTTTGCTAACAGTTGTATGGAGATGTGTTTCACATGACATTGCTTTACTTATTTGAAGTATATGAGGCAGTGGTACTTAGAATATGCATAGACATGTGTGACTGTCACGACAGTCAATTTTGGAACTTCTATCATCTCTAAAATAAAAACCCATTCCCATTAGCAATCCCCCTTTTATAACACCATTCTTCCAAATTCTAAGCAACCACCAATCTACATTCTCTCTCCAGAGAATTTCCTGTTCTGGGCATTTCATATAAATGGAATTATACAACATGTGGTGGTTTTTGGTTGTAAGTTCTACAGTATCTAGTAAGTGTATTTTCCTGCAGTAATGTTCTATTCTATTTCCTTGTTGATCTTCTACCTACTTTTATTGACAGTGAAGAATTGAAGTCTCCAACTATTATTTTTGGATTATCTTTTCTCCAGTTCTGTTAGGTTTTGCTACATGAATTTTAGTGGTCTGTTGTTGGATGTATGCATTTATTTTTTTACCTTTGTGACCAATTGAACTTTTATCATTATAAAGTACCATTCTTCATCTCTAATACAATTATTTTAGTCAAGTTGTATGACTTTGTCCATATTTAAAGTGTGATTTTTTTAATTTTACAATTATGACTCTATAATTGAGTCATGAGTCTTACTTTTTCTTCATACTGACAATCTTTGCCTTTAAATTGCTGTGTTTAGTCAATTTACTTTAAATGTAATAATTGCTCTGGTTTGGTTTAAGTCTGCTTACTTGTTTTCTATTTCTATTCTTCTGTTCCTCTAATTCTGCTTTTGAATTAAAGATATTTTAAAATTGTGTTTAAGTTCCATTTACCTCCTCACAATCTTCACTTTTTAGCTGTTGGTTTCTTTTCAAAGGGGAGGTTGCCTTTGGTGCTTACTCTCAGGATTACAATTAATTACACTATACTTGTTTAGAGTGTAGAAGTATAGAATAATCTGGCATGTCTAGAAACTGAGATGTTCTTTGTACCAGCGTCTCAGAGATTAACATGGGGTTAATCAGACTACAGTGATCTTATTATCTCCAATTAAGTACTTATATGCTAGGCACTATGGTAACTGCTTTATACACATTAAGTTCAATCTTTTAACAATCCTTAAACTACCTGATGGAGTAGATATGAGAAAACTGTATTAATATAGCAAATAAGAGGCTGTTAGAAGCCATGACAGACATAGTAGAGATGAAGAAAAAACATATTTTGGGGGTACATTTGAAGATAAATGAGCAAAAGTGAGATATGAATATACTTGTATTTTTAAAAAATATATAAGTTTATTTTTACATCATTTTGTGTGTTTTTCCATCTCAGTTGTAATCCCCATGGGCTTCCCATCACCAATCACCTGAGTACCATCACCATAGTCCAGTGCATTTCCCTCCCCCCACTGTTCTTGATCCCAATCCCCACTCCACCCCCACAAAATGTCTCTGTTATATAGCTGTTCATAATTACTATTATTATTTTCTCACCTGATCTGTTATATTCCTGCTATAAGTGAAAACATTCAGTATTTTTCCTTTTCTTTCTGGCTTATTTTACTAAGCATGATCTTTTGCAGCTACATCCATGTTGTGTGTGTGTGTGTGTGTGTGTGTGTGTGTTTGGTTGCTGATTAATATTCCATTGTATATATGCACCACATCTTTTTAATCCAGTCATCCACTTTTGGGCATTTGGGTTGTTTCCATGTCTTTCCAATTGTAAATAATGCAGCGATAAACATGGGGGTGCAGGTATCTTTTTGAATCAGGAACACACGTATTTTAGTAAAATCACTGTGGCTTATTTATAGAAATAGATTGGATGGTACCAAAATTAGACCCTAGAAATCAGTGTTTCTATTGTTATAGCCTCGGTTGAGTAATGATGAGGCCTACAATTTGGCAATAATAGTGGAGATGAAAGGGAAAATTCAAGTTCAAGTGAAAAGAGAAATGTATACATTAGAATCAAATAGCATGACACTGCATTGCTCATAAGGAGAGAGAGAAAGGAGGAAAGTTTTGAAAGAAAATCCCAACTCTGTGCCTAGTACTGTGTTTAGCAGAGGAAGAAAGTATAAGTAATAATAATTACTATTAATAACAATATATTCAATTGCATATAATAAAGATCAGAATCAATCTAGCCTAAAGGTCTAACTATTTTTTATTTGGTCTGTACAATATTTTTTAATATGGTTTCACTCATAGCAGGACTGTAAGGGATCAGAAAAAAAAAGCAATTGTAATAAAGTAAAAACAAAAAACAGTGAACAACCATAAACCACTGATATTCTATGGGGGTGCAGAGGGAAAAGGATCAAAACTGGGGTTGGAAGAGTGCACTGGACTATGGTGATGGCACGCAGGTGAATTAGTGGTGGGAAGTCCACGGGGATTACAACTGAGATGAAAAAATGTACAGAATGAAGAATGATGTAAAATAAATAACTTGTCTCTAACATTTAAACAGCAAGATACTTCACATTTTAAAAAGATGTAGACATTCAACTTCTTTTAAACATATGCTATAATCCAATTATACAATTATACTTGACTTCCTTTGAAACATGGCAATGTTCAGCTGACCTAAAAAGTTTCCCCTTCAGACAGGACAGAGGCTTTCAAAAACCTTGATGTCTACCAGCCAGCCTAACTCATGTATGTTACCTGTTTGTCCCTAGAGAGAAATGAGTCACAAACCTAAAGGTATAAGACATACTCTCAGTCCTCAGGAATTTTGGAGAAGACAAATTTAGATAAAACAATAAGAAATAATAAAATTTATAATGCAACTTAATAATACACTCATGATTGAAGATACATTTTAATGGGTTAGAAATGGACTGCATGTTTTTCTAACAGGTGGCTTATAATGAAGAATAGATGACAATAGAATCATAAGTAGGGTTATCTACTTTTCAGGAAATAATACCTTAATAATAATAGCACTCGGCCCTCCCTGGTGGCGCAGCGGGTTAAAGCACAGCACTAAGAATCTGAAGCCACTTCCGCATGAGTTCGATTCCCGCCTGCCGCCTG
>NW_004567120.1:16709660-16720956 GCF_000260355.1 Condylura cristata | reverse complement strand
AAATCTTTAAAAAAGAAATAAAGAAAGAAAATCTGAAACTCTGGATAGTTTCTCCATTCCCAAAAACTAGTTTTTAAACTGAGGAGGTAATAATGTTGCAGAGAATTTGCAAGTAGGGTTTGCCTTAGGTGTTCCAGAATAATCTAAATTTCTTTCAGGGAGGCTATTGAATAAAAGATGAGACAGATTAGTAGTAGTGAAGGAGACCCCAAAAGTTAATCAATACCACAGATTGCTCTGGATTAAAATTGATGTTATTGCCTGGTGGAAAGGCTCCTAGGTCCAATGTGTATCTAATCCCCTGTCCATTATAAAGCTCAATAAGTAACTTGTGAGCCAGTGGAGACCTCACTATTCACTCTGGCCAGTAGGCGATCTATTTCTCCTGGCTTGAACGAATTCAAGTTCAAAAAAGTGATTCAGTTAAACTTTTTTTTTCTTAAATGGAAATTGAGGTAGTTATGAACTAGTTTACTGAGATAATCCCCTTAAACTCTAGAGGGCAATTTATATAGGCAAGAACATCAACAACATTCTTGATACACAGCAGTGAAAAATAGCCTTCTTAAATTCAATCTATATAAATTAAATATATTAAGATCTGCATTAGCTTGTGTTTTTTAAAATAGTGGACTGACTGCATTATCTAGTTAGCTCAGTATAAAGTTGAAACTACTCCCCTGCTGAAAAATAACAATTGTGTGGGAGCCCAGGAGATTCTGTGCTGCATCCTTAAGGTGTTTTGTTTAGTGATTGAATTCTTTAGATCATTGTCAAATATTAGTGGCAGAAGGTTTTGTAGGACATACTACTAGGTTCAACTTCTTAAGATCTTCTAATAGCACTGGTCATTGACAATAAAGGAAAGAACACAAAAGAGGCCAGAGTAAAGGGAATACACTGGATTTCCAACTCCTTGCAGCCTTCAGAGCTATTTTAAAACATTATTTTATTTTTAATTTAAAATGTTAATTTATTTTAAATGAAATATGATAGTAAGTCTAATAATTTTTCACTTATATATTCTTTAATACTATTAACATGGCTCCATCAGTTGAGGTATACTGCAAGTAGTAACAGTAACAGTGAAATTTATGGGGTTTTACTATAAATAAAGCAGACTCAAATTTATTCCTTGTATCAATCAGAATCTCAACAGAAAACAGATGGCATACTAAAAAGACTAAAGAGGATTTAATAAAGTGACTATTTGCAAAAGTAGCAGCATTTTCCCTAGGCACAAAACAGTAGCAGTATAACCAGCACATCTCTTAATAATGTGTGAAACCTGGCCCTCTCTGGTGGCGCAGCGGGTTAAATCACAGCACTGAGAATCTAAAGCCGCTTCCGCATGAGTTCAATTCCCACCTGCCCCGGAGGTGACCACATGGCATGGCAGACCTCTCCTGACCCACCCGCTGCTCCCCTCAGCAGTGTACTTCATCGATCTGCCTGTTCTAGTCCCCACTCTGTCTCTGGTGAAGCCTGTCACCGCCCCTGAGCCTCTGGCCTGTACCCCAGTTCTGTATGCACAAATAAATAACTCTTTAAAAAAAAAAGTGCGAAACCAAGTGCAGCTACAAAGCCAGTATTTCAGAGGCTTAACATAATAAAGTTTTGTTATGGTTCCATGCATGCCTCTCAAACTATTTTCTTCATAAGTCATGACATCATATGAAAATTCATATGCATTATACATAGAAATATTTAGTCATGGCTTGGAATGGGACTGGAGTGTATTTGTGGGACAGGTGGGAGACTGTGTCTCTTTGTGTCTCTGTGTATCTCTGTGTGTCTCTTTCTATGTATCTGTCTCTCTCATATATATATATATGAATATATATGAATATATATGTACACGCACATTCACTAGGGTGCGTGATCCAACCCAACGAATACTATGCTAAGGTAGAGGTACTAGGGAAATCAAGTAACATGAACAGTTGAGGGTGGAATGAAGGGATCCATTTTCCATTATTAACAAGCATGGGAAGTAGTGAACAGGTGCCTTCTAGGTGTTCATAGTACCCTGAACATAAATATAGCCATGATATTTTAAGATTAGGTGTCTGAACCCTAATTACACTAAGCTATTTGCAAGGCCTAACCAAAGTACCTAGAATAAATAGATGTACATTAAAGCTTGCTGAAGTGAACGGACTCTAAAAGCCATCAAATTATGAGGACTGGGGTACAAAATTAGGCTTAGACTGACAATGACAGTAATACAGCATTAAGTATAAACTAAAGAGTTGAGTTAGAGCTCTGTAAATGTTCGTTCCACTCACAACTTTTAGATTTATTCCAGGGGTTGGCCCATGATTGTGGCTACAGATGCAAATGTTCTCAAAAGTAAACAATGCAAAGTTTGGAAACCAAGTAGGGGTCTGACTTACCTAAGAAAATTTAGTGTTGAGGGGCCCTCCCTGGTGGCACAGCAAGTTGGTGCTGCACTGCGAAGCTAAGCCAAGCCATGGTAGCTTCAATGCAAGTTCTATCCCCACCCTGCAGGTGACCCACATGGCGCAGCATACCTCTCCTGTCTTGCCTGCTGCTCCCCTCAGCAGTGTACTTTGTCAGTCTGCCTGTTCTGCCCCCCACTCTGTCTCTGGTGAATCCTTTCACTACCCCTGCACCTCTGGCCTGTACCCCATTTCTGTATGCATGAATAAATCTTAAAAAAAAAAGAAAATTTAGTGTTGGAATAGACAAGGGCATCTAAGTCTATTCCAGAATATGAAAAAGAGAGTTGAGGCAAGATGCTGACACCTTTTCCCAAGAATCTCAGATTTCCCATAACATTTCTAAATTCTCACTGATTCTGATTATAAAATGTGTTTTCCCCAGGCACCTCAGAAAAATAATATTTTAGGATGATTCTAATTTTCTTTCATCTTCCTACAGATTAGTCCTAATTCTTTTTTTTTTAAAGATTTATTTATTTGTGCATACAGAACTGAGGTACAGGCCAGAGGCTCAGGGGCAGCGAGGCTTCACTAGAGACAGAGTGGGAAACAGAACAGGCAGATCGACGAAGCACACTGCTGAGGGGAGCAGCGGGCGGGTCAGGAGAGGTCTGCCACACCATGTGGTCACCTCCGGGGCAGGCGGGAATCGAACTCGTGCGGAAGCGGCTTCAGATTCTCAGTGCTGTGCTTTAACCCGCTGCACCACCAGGGAGGGCCTAGTCCTAATTCTTACGACCAGCAATGTGTAGTCCTTGAAATATTTAGAAGCATATCAGACACCACAGAGTAGTGCAGTTCACCTAAAAGGTGTTTTTGGTACACACATGCACATAGAACAGTGTCTTTCAATAAATACCAAATTTGGGGAAATAAAAATAACTTCATTCCTGAGACAAGCATTATCAAATGATTGAAAGATTTACAGTTCAAATCATTCACTTCTTAATCCCTAGAGATCTACTTCCCTGGAGATGGCAACTAGATTAGAAAGCCTAGAGCCATCCCCTTGATTATTTAAAATGATACTAAGTCCTTGAGCTAACTTAGATGGATAGTAATGGTTTCCATGGTACAGACAACTCAAAATTTTGAGACAACTTCTTTCCAGTTTACTTACTTAATGCTTTGGAAATACTTTTGTAAATTTTTTAAAAGAGGCTTTTTAAACAGATCATAGAACTCTCTGCTGATTTCAAATAGCTGAATGAAACTCTGCAAAGTGCTGATAATAATAGTCATTCTGTGTCACGGATGGTCAACCCTTACTCCCACTCTTAGCAAGTGTGAAGTTCTAATCAGTATAATGAATGAAGCAGTTATTAACATTTTGAGAAAAAAAAAAACATCCAAAGTTGCTGCTCTTTTGTGAATTATACTGATAGATTCTTTGGTTAGATTACTTGTCCAGAGTGTTTGTGAATAAAAAGGCAGGAGGTTATTTACCAAATGGATAAATGAGGGGGTTGTTTACTAAAGAACTCTCTCACAAGTAGGAACCTCCCCTCTCTATTGAAAATATGGCTTGATTTATACCCCTTTTAAAAGTAACTTGGAAGACAAAATGTCGGGCACAACACATTTTAAAGACCATTCTATTGGTGGCTTACAAATAGTAAACAAATGTGTAGAATTATCCATTGTAGGTATATATGCCCTGGACAAATTTATGCCCCCTTCAAGTCACTTAGCCTGGCTGCCTCAGCTTCCCCCATTGTTTAAGGGGGATAATAATACTTTACTACGGCAAATAAGTGGCTTGTGAAGGAAGCAGTGCATGAACTGCTTTGAGGGTGAATTGCCAAGTTTTTGTGAGCCTTTTGCTTCTCGTCTGGCTCAGTTGCTACAGCAATTAAACATACAAAGTTGTAAATATGTCATGTTTGGCTTTCATATGATCATATGCTCTGGAAAACAAATTTGCTTCAATAATTTTCCCACTTACTGCATTTGGTCTGTGTGGGGCTTGGGGTTAATTGATACCCAAAGGTTGTTTTTATCTATGCTTTTTTGGAGGACTAATTAACTAGTGTGTACTTTGTCAAATTCTAATGAGAACTGATAAGGAGTCTTTTAACTCGGTTTTATTTTCTCTTGGGGGAGGACATATTATTTTAACAAACATTTGTTTTCTTCAAGGAGACAATATTTGTTAATTTAACCAATGTTTACTAAGCACATTTAGGGCCTATGGGAGATACAAGAATATAAAAGAACATTTTTTTAAAGGAGCTTATGGATCTGAGGAGATTAAGCTACTTATGAAAAACAGTAAGCCACAAACATTATGCATATGTGTGAAGGGACTCTCCAGTAAATGAGCATTGAAGTGGGCTTAAGGTGACAGGCTTGACTGATGTAGAGGCCTTGCTTTGGATAGTAATGAAGAAGATGAGTGTGTAGGATGGACCAGAGGCGAGACATAATGGGCTTAATCAGAAAGGAGAGCTTAATTAAGGAAGAGGGTAGGCAAATAGAGGGAGGCAATAGGAAGAAGAATGCTGGACTGGGGTTCAGGAAGCCTGGGTTTAGTCCTTGTGTAAATTTTGCCATTCTGTACCTTGCTTGGTTTTTTCTCCACGGAACTTTAAGTCATACCCTCCACAATGCAGGGGCTGGAACTATATGAGACTTCCAACCAGGGCATGTTAGAATTTGAAAGCTTCCTCAAGAGAAATGAGTTTTAAATTTGAATCCATTCAGGCTCACAAATTCTCAATAGGTTTCATGGCTGAAGTGAGAGAAAATTGCAGGGGAGAAGAGCAAGACTTACAACAGCTCTTCCATTGAAACCCCAGGATGAGATGAGAAGAAAACAGTCATGCGGGGGCAGGGGGGGGGATACGAGAGAGAAAATTTTATAACAAATGCACTAGACCGAGTCCTTGGGAGGTGGTATCATGTAGTAGAAAGAACACAAGCTTTAGAGTTCAATAGATTAAGCAAGCTTCAAATCCCAGGTTACCCACGTAGTTGTGCTAGTTGTGGCTTAGACAAGTTCCTTAACCTCCCTGTGCTAGATTTGAAGTATTAAATCGCAGTACAAATTTTAATACTAATACTACTAATAGGGTTGTTTTGAAAACTAATAATGTAAACTGAACAAAGCATATTACACCCACCTGGCTTGCCATAAATGTTCAAGTGGTTACCATGTACAATTCCCAGTTACTAGAACACTGATGTTCTTGACTGTTTGCTAGACAAGTTAGATTATAGGATGGGGGGAGGGGCTGTTTAACCTGTCCTTATAGACTGAGGTTTTATCATCTGTAAATTGAGAGCCTCCATATCAGCTTCTGCAACAATCCATTCCCCACACTATTTGACATCCTCAGTTCCTCTCCTAGAAAACAGGTTTTTAAGGCATCTGTTATTTTCAATTAGTTGTTATCTAGAGCTGCCTTGTCCCATTGATCTAGATGTAGATTCTCACTGTATCCTTGTTCTCCAACTGCCTGTGGGTGTATCTGATTTAGTTCTGCTTAAGAGTTTTTACAGAATACCAAGGAAGCCACTTCCTTTAGCCAGACAGCCCTGACCACCCTTCCACTCACTTACAGGGTCTTCCTCAGGGCCTGATAGCGTAAAGACTCCTGCTCTATTACTCAGTTACGTTAGGCAAAGATCTGTTTGTCGATTAGTTTTGATTAGATAGAAGTTCCACACAAAAGGGGGCTTGTGTATTTATTGTAGTTACTGAGATTAAGGGAGCCAGGTACAGCTGTGGGAAGCTGCCTCACTGAAAAGAGAGGCCATTCTTTGATGTTGAGAGGCTCAGCCTTCCCCAGTGAAAAAAGGACTGTTAGTTTCCTTGATTTTGCAAAGCACTTGAAAAGCGCTTGAAACAACTCTTTAGTTTGGATAATGCCTGTTTGGTGGGAGGGGGGTTAAGTCTGAGCAAGGGAAGGAAAGTGGAGATTTCGTTTCTTTACTGTTTCCCATGATCTCAGCGGCAACTCAACTGTCTTTCTTCCCCCGCTTTTGTTCTTTCTCTTTTTTCCATCTTTTCCACTTAGTCACACTCTTCTTCCCCGCCTCCCAGGCTGTTTTTGTTTTTTGTTTTTTTTTTCCCCAAGTAGCTCCTCTGTCATGGTCTACATCGATCTAACCCACACCTTATCATAGCACTCACCCATTTGATTTGTTTTTTGAATATTCCACTCCTAGCTCTATATACTCCTTGACTCAAACTCTTTTCTGCATACTTGAATACTTTTGTGATTGTAAGGAGGAATTGTCTGGATCATCCAAAGGAGTGTAGGTTTGCCTTTCAGTGATGTATTGTGCTTCTTATAGACTAGGAGTGTGTCTGATCTTGAAACAGCTACCTAAATAAATTCAGGAGATGTTATGAGGAAGGAAAAGCTTACAAGTGCCCCCCCTCCCTTCTTTGTCCACTACTCTGTAGTGAAGATGAAGCTAAGTAGTGCTGTTCTTTTGCTCTCCCATCCTGTTCTTATTCTTCTCCCTTTTTCATTTCATCATGCAAGGAATATACCTGTCACTGGGCCTGGCACATAGTAAATGTTCAATAAGTGTTACTAAACCAGACTCTGAAGTTCTCTGTACCCTTTCCTTCCTTTAGTTTTCTTCATAACACTAAGTTACCATCTGCTAACCTACATTTTAAAAAATATTTATTCAAACAGAACTGGAGTACAAGCCAGAGGTACAGGGGCAGTGAGAGGCTTCACCAGAGACAGAGTGGGGAGCAGAACAGGCAGATTGATGAAGTGCACTGCTGAGGGGAGCAGTAGACGAGACCAGAGAGGACTGCTGTGCCATGTGGGTTAGCTCCCTGGCTGGGGATTGAACTTACTGTAAAGCAGCCACCAGGGAGGGCCTAAACTGCATATTTTATGCTTTCTTTTTGGTTTTTGTCCCTTTAACCTCCACCTGTACTTAGCTCCCTCCCTCCAACCCCAACACTCACATATCTAGGCTCTACAGAAGCAATTTTGGATGTTCACAACTGTACAACTAGCATTTAGGGTAATGTGTGATACTTGATAGTTGCTCAATAAATATTTGTTCAATAAATTAAGCCCTTATCATCTGCTCTTCTCTGGAACAATTGATGAGGGAATACTCTGTTGAAGATGCCAATGAGCTCACTTCTCCCATGTGAGAATCTGCACCAGATAGCCTCTCGCTCTTGGTAACCATTGGTGAAGAATCACCCATTTCCACATTAAGGAAGCAACAATGACAGTTCAGAGCTATAAAGTCAGCTAAAAGTGCAATTGCATTGCACTCCAGTACAAGTTTTTGTTATCTAGATGTCAAGATCAATGGGATAACATTTTGCTACAGAAGATAGATCTATTCCCAGAAGATATATGATTTGGGACAGATTTGAGGTCTGCTTAAAACAACAGTCAAGTAACCTAAGAATGCAGTCAGCTAGGCAAGATTAGGAAAGAGAAAGCTGAAATCTGGCTTCAAATCTGGCTTCAAATCTGTGGAAGAGTGTTTTTCTTGTATGAAATTTCCAGCCTTGCATCCGGCTTCATTTTCTTGATGTGCTTTTGACTCAGAGATCCTGCTCTGAAAGGAAAACTTTCTCTTTGAGTGGACTTTTATTTGAAATCTTGTAATTTGCTGGGGCCAAATACAGTTGAAATTTCACAAAAATTTAATGTTGGAAATTAGAGAATGCTTTTATTGCGGTGTTTTTCAAATTGTACTCAAGAAATGTAAGTTAGGTATTGTATCTTTATTTGCAAATTATAAAAGGCTGGTTTATTGCCAACTTTGGCAATTGTATGGGAAGTGTTTGCTCTCATACCATGATGGTAAGGGTGGAAATTTATGTAGCCTTTTGGTTGAGAAATCAGCAAATTTTAATTCACATACTTTTTGAACCATAATTTCCACTTTTGGAAGACTCACCAACAAATATACCAATATCACATCAATTCTAAGATGCACATATTTTATAAATGTATATTATATACAACTCTAGTAGTCTCTAAAATCGTGAAATATCTTTAATTCAATGAAATAAGGTATTTTTCCAAATTCATAAAAAAATACTTATTTGTGTTTTTACTGAATTGTCACTGATAATAGTAAGATTGGCAAATACATAAATGTCCATAGAAAGGAGACTGAATAACTTACATTCATCCCAAATAATATCCTATGCAGTTACTTAAAACAATGAAGTTGATCTGTATATGATATGTTGAAAGCAAAATCTGAGATATATAATTAAGTGTAAAATAGTTAAAGTACATAATATATTTAGAAAATATATTTTATGCAAAAAAATTTACTAAGATATATAGTATGACTTGTATGTAGAGATGATTTTCTGGTAGGATGTTCAAGCCAATATTTACAGCAATTTCTTCTGGGGTAAAGTTGGCTAGTGGAAGACTTTTGCTTTTCATTTTGTACCTTTTTGCAGTTTGAATTTTTCTATCATGCACGAGCATGAGAGAGCATGATATTGCTTTAGTTTTTTTTAAGACTGAGAGATGTTTCTGGGATATGAATTGTGGTTCTTTTTACCCTCTGTTTTATACTTTTCTGTATTAATAATACACAATAGATGTTATTTTTAACAAGGAAATCAATAAGACAGTCCCTGCCTCAGTAGAGTTCATAGTGTTATAAGCCAGAAAACAGATGCTTTCCATGTTCCAGTAATATAGATTAGAACAAAGTGCTGGGTGGAGGAAGCATGGAGGGAAACTGACTCAATATCTCCACAGGAATCAGGAAAAGACTTGCAGAAGATGTAACACTTGAGCTGAGACTTGGTAGTGCAGAGGACATGTGGGAAGTATTCCAAGAAGAGACTGTGCTTGTAAAGGCACAGCGATTGTGGAAAGGCATCACTTGTTCTGGGAGTGTTGAAAGGTTCTCTGTGGTAATTGTTACAATGTGTCTGTGAACGAGCATGTGAGGGAGAATGGTTAAGAACAAGACTGCATACTATTTTTAGGCACTGAGCCAGGTACTTTTGATTTTTCGCCTCCAATCCATAGAAGAATGTTCAAGAATCTGTGGCATTAGGAACAGCACTAGTGCTAAAGAACGCTCAGGTTTGGACAGAGACTATATTGGGTGTCTATCTAAGCAATTTAATCTTATCTGACCCTTCCTACTGTGATGTGCTGAGATTTAAAGAATCTGTATATACTGTACTTGACATATAATCAGAACCCATAAAAGTTAACTATTAGTAATATTCTCATTTTTACCATTCGTTCCTCCAAAACCTAACTTAATACAACATATGCAATAGGAGCTTAGGGAATCCCTACTACTAAATGATTTGTGAGGGAGTTGGGTAGGGTATATGTAGGGCATGCTGCGATGGACTGCTCACCTCCCATCCCCCCAACTCCTACACTTAATACCAGAGAAGTAGAACATTTTGCCTAAGGAACATAGTACACACCCTCTTTGAATAGGGGGTAAGGCAAACTATGGGTGCCTCAACAAAATAGAGGGAGTTATACAATCTCTATACAAAGCCAATCTCTCCCATGTCTTTTAGACTCCATGGATGATAAAATAAAAAGTGAAAACAAAGAACCACCACAGCAATCAAGGTTAAGGTAAAATCTCTTAACTTCAATAAATAATGCTTTGTAATACCAATACCAGGTCTAAAGCATGCAGACCCTAAAATATGGCTGCCATGTGGTGTCAAGATAATTGAAACTGGAAGATCAAAGTCCCCACTTTGTCTTCATTAGCTGTGTGGCTTTAAATCGGCCATTTTCCCTCTGGGGTAATAGTCCCTCTTTGTTCTCACCTATACAATATGAGAATTGACTTAGGATTGAAGTAGTTAGTTTTGGTCAGCAAACGCAAATCAAATCTACTCAAAATTTTTGTTGGTGTTCCCTCCCTGTTGGTGCAAGGGGTTAAAGCACAGCACCGTGAAGCTGTCTGCAGTGACTGCAGCAAAAATTCCCATCCCTGGCCAGGGAGCATGGCACAGCAGACCTCTCCTTTCTCACCCGCTGCTCCCCTCAGCAGTTTATTTCAGTCTATCCACCTGTTCTGTTCCCCATTTTGTCTTTACTGAATCCTCTCACCCCCACACCTCTGGCCTGTACCCCAGTTCCTGTATGCATAAATAAATAAATCTTTTTTTAAATATTAGTGTGCATGGAGAGAGAGAAGAAAGGGCTTCAAGTAACAATTTCCTGATAAAACTCCCCAAATTATCTAAACCTTCATGAGCAAATCAAACAGGCTCAGAAAGAAGAGGGGCTGCTGAAAGCTTGCCACAGTCTCAAGTATCATCTGGGAAAGAACAAGGAAAAGGTTTAGGCAGGTCCCAGAGAGCTGGGACAGAGAGACTCAAAATTCGAAATGCTCCACATAATAATCAATGATAAATTCAGAATGTTTCTTCCTAGACCAAGAGCAGCCTCCCCACTTGTCTCTTGCCATATGTCTCTTCCAAGTATCTTTACATGTCTTTCCTCGATGTGTCTCCTTTCATGTGCCTCCTTTTCCCTTCTTCATTCTACCTCCCTTTATAGATCCATCTTGCTACTTTCCAGATACCCCCCCATTCAGGAAGTCCAGTCATGGCACACTGGGACATGTAATCCAGGATGGCTGCATGTGAGAAGATGCAGAGAAAATGAAACCATTTCACTGTGCTATGATGCTCTTCCCCTTTGTATGGCGATGTCTCTGTAATGTCACTACATGCCAGCTACTAGACTGGGCTGATTGCTAAAATATATTAATGGAATAGATGGACAAAGTTTGTTTCCTTAATGGACATTACAATCAATTGGGGGAGTATATTATATTTATATATATATATATATATATATATATATATATATATA
>NW_004567120.1:16706792-16708665 GCF_000260355.1 Condylura cristata | reverse complement strand
TATATATATATATATATATGTATTAACAAGAAAAACACACACAAAATCTCAATTTGGTTTAGAACCTGCTAAGTTCTGTCACCTGTTTGATAATACAAGTTCTGTAAACCTTTTAAGTTGAGACCATCTCTCTTATTCTGTCTAAAAGAAATGTTTCATACTTTGAGTTGCTCAGATGGAATTTGAACCCACTTAATTCCAACATGACAAACTGTCAGTACCCTCCCCTGCAAATCTCTACAAAGCAGTCTCTGAAGAAGGGACATTTGGGACAATAGACTTCTGTAGGATCACAATAGGAAAAAACAGAGTGATCAATTCTCCAGGCTGGGAGATACAAACAAAAGATGCATGGCAAGTGAAAGTAACAATAGGAAGGCCTCAGGGAAGAGACTCTGATGTTATCATTAAGAGACTCAAACTAGTCCTATTTAATTTTCTCTAACAATATAGATTAGCAGGTGTCTTCCCATGTTCTTAAATAATTTCATCCTTCTTTAAATTACTATAAGAATGAAGGGGGCAGGGAGAAACTTTTCAATGACTAAATAGAAGGAAATTAATAGCCTTTTGGGTCAGAGAATTATAATTCTAAAGGCAGATTATCCTTAGCCAGATAATGAGCTGCAGTTAAAGAGAAGATTGGAATAATGTGAAGATAATTTCACAAGTGCTCCTTTTTAGGACTCTGGTTTAAAGTGGCAATCTGCAGTATGATGTGATAAAAATTACTTTGGAGTGGGAGTCAGAAAATTTGGTTTGGGTACTGTCTTTAACCCAAGTTTGGGTAAACTTGGGAAAGTAACCTCACTCTGTGAGCCTCAGTGTCTTCATAATTTAAAATGGGAATAAAAACACAACACCTCAATTAACTTTCAGAGTGGTTGTGAGCATCAGATGACAATAATGCATAGGAAAAAATGTATTATAAATTGAACATTTCTATACCAAAACGAAGTGAAGAGGATACCTCAAGTTCTTGCTTAAAAATTTACAATGGTATATATGTATATGTATGTATGGTGCTCTGAAACAGAATTTTGTTCTGGAACTAAAATCTGAAAGATGAGTAGTCTAAACAGTGTTAGTGAAATCTAAATAGTATTAGTGAAAACAGTTTATTTTCTTGGTTGATAGAAATGGAGTTTGAGACATCTAAGTATATATTTTTCAGGCTATATATTGAATAAAACCCATTCAAATTTTAAAAAAATTAAAAATCATGGATCCTGACCAGCATTTATTTCTTAATAGAACAGAATGGATAAAACAGGAGTATAATAGAATGAAAATGTCCAATTGCAATACTGGAAATAATTGTTTTGTTTGACACTATATAAAATATATATATAATATATATATTTTACTATGAGTCCAGGAAGTGAGAATCACGGGTCCAAATGACCTGCTTGACTCTAATTATAACACATCAGATAACAGCTCTGTTATCTGATAGAGGAATGTGTTCTTCAGCACTGTCAAAGTTTCTGTTCATGTTCATTCTGGAGAATGCATGAGAGTAAGTAGACAGCACCAGCCACTATTTGTTGAGTCCCCACTCTTGTGCCAGACAGTACAACATGACTTTGTAAATTTATCATTTAATCCTTGCAGCAATCCTACAAGGTAGGTGTAATTCATTAGCCCATTTTTAGATAATGATATTTGAGGTTAGAGAGATTAAGAGACTAACACAAAGTTAAAAATCAGTCATTTTTTTTAAAGATTTATTTATTTATTCGTACAAAACTGAGGTACAGGCCAGAGATGCAGAGGGTGAGCGGATTCACCAGAGACAGAGCAGGGAGCAGAACAGGCAGATCAACGAAGTACACTGCTGAGGGGAGCAGCGGGCGGGTCAGGAGGGGTCTGC
>NW_004567120.1:16650743-16703202 GCF_000260355.1 Condylura cristata | reverse complement strand
GGCCTGTTCTGCTCCCCACTCACTCTGGTGAATCGTCTCACTGCCCCGCACCTCTGGCCTGTCCCCCAATTCTGTAAGCATAATTAAATAAATCTTTTTAAAAAAATTTACAGTGGAAAGTCTTGACTTGGTGATGGGCTTATAATCTGACTCTGCCTAATCTTGCTAGCCTTGTCACTAGATATGCCCTTCTAAGACTTTTCTATTGGCATGGTTCTATTTACTCTGCACTGAATGTTCTCTCTTCTTCCTGCCTTTTGCCCCTTTTTACCTAAGTATAACAGCTAATATACGCGCCTGGTTTAAAAAGCTCTTCCATGAAGACTTTCTACACTTCCACTACTATTCAAATTTTGGCCCTCAAACCAGTGGGATCAGCATTATTTAGGAGCCTCTTAGAATGGCAGCCTTTCAGGTCCCTCCCAGACCTACTGAATTAGCTTCTGCATTTTAATAAATACCCCACTTTGGGTTACAGGTTGAGTTTTGTCCTAAACATTTCTATTCCTCACTTGTTTCTCCCTACTCTGAACTTGAAGAGCACTCAGGCTTGTCTTTCTTATTCTTTAATTGCTTCCCACTTTAAACTATTCAACTTTGAGCATTTGAGGAAACAGCTATACATTTAACAATTTTGTATTTGGGAATCATATTTTACCTGCTTTCAGTTCCACAGGGTCTTACTGCTATATATGATCCATTGTCCTTTTTGGGTAATACGTTCAAGTTCAAAATCTAGTAAAAAGAGGGCTTCTTTTCTTCCATCCTTCCTTCCTTCCTTCCTTCCTTCTTTCCATCCCTTAATATTTACCAAATATTACTCTGTTCCAGACACTGTACTAGTTGTTGGGATTATGAGCATAACATGACAAAACTAGAGTGTAGCAGGAAAAACATATGACTACAGCCAGGTAACTGTTTACTAAATAGCTGTTAACGCTGTAACAGTGTTGTCTGGAGAGCAGTGGAGTGGATAACTAGTTTGGAAAGTGAGGAGACAGAAGAGTTAGTTTGGAAATTGAGATTGAAGCCCCAGTAGACAGTGGTCTCCCAAATATGAGGGAACAGCATAAGTACATATATGCACATGAACACACATGCACACACAACCTGTCATGTGTAGGGAATGACTAACAGCCAGGTGGGATGCGTATGCACTGGTGTAGGAAGCAGAGGAGTCTGCATGGCTATATAGCATGTGCCACAGTAAGAAGCTTAAATTAATATTTTCTTTTACTGAGCAATAGGGAGTTCTTAGTGATTTTCAGATATATTATCTCATAGCAAGTGCTCAATAAAGCTTCTTTGAATTGATTGTGGAAAAGAGAAGAGTCTCTTCAACTATATAGGCAAAGTGTCCTTTAATTTGCTCCGGACTGTGCAATCTTGATTAAGATTGTCAAGAGCCTGGCATAGTGAGGGAGGAAAATGTGCCTACCAGAAGCAACCTCCAAAGTAGAATGACAAAGTCAAAGTACAACTTTAAAGACTCAGAATAAAATGATCTGAATAAAGGTGTGTGTTATTATGTCTACGAAACCCAGATTGATTGTCTGGTGCGAGTGAAAAACCACTGCAGGCCCCTCTAGACACTACAGGTGTGCACGTGTCTAGAAGTGGTAGGAGCAAGTACATGTCCTTGGTATTGAGATAAACTTGCAGTTGTGGAGCCTTATTGCTTGAAGTCTGGATATCCCGCTTCCAAGCCTTGCTACTCTACTTACTAGGAGTATTGTGGTACAAGCACAAGACAGTTTCTCTATTGATATGTGCAGACCGATAAAGGAGATTCCTGGAGCCCTCAGTGGCTTTTTCAGGCTTTAATGTTCTTTTTACACCTAATACTGTAGGTTAAGCCTGTAGGGTGACCAGGGGACTGGGCTGAAGGAAAAGAGAGGCTGACAGCAACCAACCCCTTCAACACTCTGCAAATCTATACTCTGTTCTCTGGCATTCTCTGTCTCTTTCTTTAGTAGCTGTTACTCACCCACCTAGTAGCTGTTCCGTGGTAGCCATTCTCACGTCGCTGAGTGACACCACCTTTATAGCCTCAGTCTCCAGGCTCAGGTGCGCATACTTAAGCATGCCAAGTGCATAAGTGGATAACCCAGGTGTCCACCATCAGGCATGCGTGCCCCGAGCCCATGCTCCCAAGCACCGCTTGCATTCAAAGCCACAAGTGATAGCCATACAGACCAATGGTGTGAAAGCCTGAAACACCACTTACCCTACAAGTGTGCTGCTGTGACGGGTTATGCCTGTGTTTGGGGGCTTAAAATAAGCCCTTGCATATTTTTTGTCACCTGCTTCCCTGTGTGGGAATATCTTCTTGGCTGGAAACCATCAGGGCTCCTGTGAAGTTACACTCCTAGCTGCCCACTGGATGCCTTGTAGGAAGTTTATTATTGATTGAACTTTTAAGAAGCCTCAGAAGAGGTTCTGATTTTCCTAGATGCAGAGGTTTATGAAATTGCAAGATAACAGATGATTCATGAAAGCATAAACTTTCATGGCTCAGATGGAATGGGGAAATATTGTTTTCCTTAACAAACCTGCTCTAACATATGCCTGCCAAATAATAATCCTCTTCATGTTTACACTCATCCAATAAATTCACATTTCCTTCAGCAACAATTCCCTCCATCCTGTGTGGGTGCAATTTTCCTCAGCTGTATTGAGTTTGAGGCAGTTTCTCCATGTTTTAGGTCACTAACCTCACATTGTACAAATAGAACTAAATAAAGCACAGTCTCTAGACCAAGAGATTTTATTTTCTTGCATTCTTCTGCATTGTTAAATCGTACCTCAGAGTTTAAGGATAAACTTTTCTGAGACATAAAGTTTTGTATCTATCTAAGGTAACGAACTTAACATCAATAGAGAATGACTTGGGAAGTGAATGCACAGGTGAAGAAACCGCTGTCGAGACTAGAAAAGAAGAGACTTCTGGGACAGACTAGCTGTCATTGAACCTTTGAAGACTGTTTTGAAGGTATAAGAGTTAACATTGTTCTGCATTGTCACAAGGACTAGAACTAGGATGAATAGGTTCAAGCTATAGGAAATAAATTTCAGCTAAAATGAAGAAAAAGTGTTTAATAGCCTGAAATCTGCCAAGGTACAATAGGTTATCTTGAGAATCAAGGAGAGCTCAGTAACTGCTGTTATTACACCACAGGCTGAATGTTTTTCAAAAATAGAGAGGAGGTTGGAGAGGACATTGCAGCATCAGATTGCGACCCCTTGGTAACCCATGACATGCTCTGTAGAATCATTTTAAAACTTCGGGTCTAAGAAACCTTTATGATCTAGTTTAATCCTATGATCACACTTCAATGTGCATGTAGTTTTTACCCACTTGCCAACTAAGTCCTGGCCTCTTGCAGAACTTGAATTATTTTCTTAAACAGTTGTAAGTAGGGAGCTACATGCTGCCAAGTTGTTTGTATTTCTCAGATTTCCAAATGGGGCCTTGGACAAAATGACCTGTAATGACTATGCCGATAGACAAAACGTGATTTCAATTGTATGTCTAAGAAAAATAAGCAAAGCAAATAAACAAACAAAATAAACCCTTGATTCTGACAACAGAATGGTGTTTACAGAGGGACAGGGGCATGGAGGTGAGTGAAATGAATAAAGGAGATCAACTGTATGTTCATGGATGAAAACTGGACTTTGGGTGGGATCAAAGTGTAGTCCATACACCTGAAATATTGTGCACTATTTTAAATCACTGGTCCTAGATAAAAACTCATTAGAGCTACATATTACAGCCTCTCTCTCTCTCTGTGTGTGTGTGTGTCTCTCTCTCTCTCTCTCTCTCACACACACACACACACAGATGAATTCGACATTCACAGATGCCATGATACTGCTACTTAGTGTTAGAGCCAGGAATGGAATCAGAATATACAATCATTATTAATGTGTGGCTTGAATATCTAAAGAGACTGTAATCCCTTTTTTTCTCTTCTAATAATATTCCCACTAAATATTGAATTTAGATAGAAGTGTGTATGTAAGGTAGATCTTTGATTTTCAGATACAAAGTAATATCTGATGGTATTCTGGTGTTTATCTTGAATCACTGAAGTTTCACTGGCTGTTGGCGACCTGAATGCTTGAGACTTAAGGCTTGTGTGCCTGTTTCTCCTAGGGTCTCTCTTGTGAAAAGATTCTAAGGTGTTCTTATGCATACTGTTCAGGTTTTATGACTTGAACGTTCCATTCAGCTTCTTTTAAAATCCCTTGGCTAAAATCAGACGCTGTCCCAGGAATGACATAGTGCACTGGGCCTGGGAGAGAGGTTTCCTCTCTTGGATGGCTGAGTAGCTCCTTTAATCTATTTACCACAAGTGTTCATTGCTCTGGGGCTCTGGGATTCCTCAGGATGAAAACCCCCTATAAATATTTGTTATTGTTATGATAACCAGTATGGCTTCCTGAGTGCAATAAATTTGTCTTCTGACTTCTGCTTCTCATAACTTCTTTCCCTATCCTTTTATTTCTCTCTCCTGATAATTTTTGTGTTAGAGAAACAATCTATTTGTGCAGTTAATTAAGCTGAGTGCAGTGTGAAAGGCATTAGCAACTTTTCAGGTTGTGACTGCTAAGGGATAAAGGCATGGAAGCTGGGGGGTTCATACCATAAATATATTATTTTAATCAACCAGAAAGAAAGAAATATCCTTGAAAACAGAGTTAGAACTGATAGAAGAAAAGTAAGTAAATATTGCTTGGAGAGGTCATAGAAACTGGTTTCTGCAAAATTAAAAATGGAAAATCAATGTTTGCAATGTCCTGTAGATCATTATCATGATAGTTCTGGCTTTCAGGTTCCTATAGAATGACAGTCAGATTGCATTCTGGGAACACAGACCTCCCTGATCCAGTCCCAGACTACTTTTACAGACTCATCCATTTCTTCTCTCTCCAGCAAAACATTCTTATTCCTCCTTACTTATAGTATCTCCATTCTTAAGTCACAGCCCTCTGGTCCTTCAAAACTTCAGGTGAAAAATTTTGCATGAAAGTACCCTGACCACAGTGTTTACCCCAAACTGATATTGTTTCCCTCTTTTGAAATCCTCTGCGCCTGTGAATCATCTGCATTCTCATTGGGCATGTCACAAGTCAAGACAGTGAATTCTTAAACTCCTGAGAGTCCAATGTTGCCTTATGTAATATGTCCTCATGTTCCCCCCCAAAGCACCATGTGTATGTATAGTAGGCACTGGATTGATAACTTCATGGTGAGGATAATCATAGTTGAACAGAATGGAAAAGTAAGACACAGTTGGATACTGGCATGAAAGAAAGTATGTAAGGACCCTAGCACTTGAAATGAATGAAAAATGGATATAGCTCTGGAGTTTGAGCTTTTTTAAGTGATTTGGTAATGGTATTTGATGTTAGCTGCCACCTGGATCACAACATCTGGTTACCTCCAATATGATCGATGCAGCTGTTGTTGTGCTTAGACCTTTGCTCTTGAAGTTGATAACATTTGTCCAGCTGTGGCCTGACGTCTAACAGCTGCTCTGAGTAGAGCATTTCTGGATCACATCATCCGTTGATTCTACTGAAGGTAGATATGTATATGGGACTTCTTTTTCATTCCCTTTACTACATATATGTTATGCAGGTGGTATTTCCCTGAGACCTGTACTCCCAAGGGCAAATGATGACAGCCTCTGACCATTAACTATTCTAAACATGTAAGCATTTAAATGAAGTACATACATTGTTTTGCTCAACTGCTTCCCACTTTCTTGCATTCCATACTTATTCTTTGCTCCCACTTTAAGCCAAGACCTTGTACTGCATTCTGAATGGCACCTAGTAGGTGCTTAATAATTTTTCCAGGTTTGGCTGTTTAATTAAAGATGTGCTAAATAGAATAGAGGCTGAAAGCTAAACAATTTATGTTTAATTGTAAGGAGAAATGACTAGGGACAGACATGATCATGAATTTTCTGGTACAGGGTAGAGTATTGTATTATATGGTGAGTATCAACAGTTATTCCACATTACACTGGCAGACAAGATAATAGGGAAAATCTTGTAATTGCTGCTTGCCTGCGTTAGGAAAAAAAAAAAAAAGGCAGTATTAGCAGATTGGTGGAAAAGCAAGGAATTTGGTGTCAAAAGGTCTGGATTAGAGTCCCAGATATGGCCATCTATTAGCTCTGTGGCTTTGAACACTTTCCTTCATCCTTTGGTCCTCAATTTTCTCATCTTTAAGTGAGGGCAATGACATTGCCTATGTCAGGGGATTGATTTGCAAATTAACTGAAATGATGCGTGAGACCTGTACATTTTTTAGTTGTTGGGGAAGGAGGCAGAAGAGAATGAAAAGTTGATGATACTTGAAGGGGAGGGAATTTCTGATTACCAAAGCCTTAGAGTTAAGTTTTTGAAAGCTGTAGATAGATCTGCTTCCAGTGTGGTTTGGAGTCTTCTCTGTCTTCCGCAATGTTCAAATTATAGATCTCTAGTATCGATACAACCCAGAAGATTCTGAAACACTTTTCATCTTCTTACCTCTCCCCATGTCTAGTCTATAAATGCCATTTTCTGGAAAGGATCTGGACTCCCACCTTTCCATTTCAGCTACTTTATTCTTCCTACATCTTACCTTGCACTGTTTTGCCAGCTTACAGACAGAATTCAAAAGAGAATTGGTGAAGAAAGCCTTGTGCTCTATTATGTCTGCAGCCTCCCAAATAAAAAAGAATAGTTGATTTACATTGAAATATGATTGTCAGATAACACTGAATTAGTTTTATGGATACAACATAATGATTGCTCATGCATATGTATTGCAAAATGATTCCTAGAATAAACTGTATAGTTACAAATTCTTTTTCTTGAGATGAGAACTTTTTTTTCTTTAAAGATTTATTTATTTATTCATACAGAACTGGGGTACAGGCCAGAGGCTCAGGGGCGGCAAGAAGCTTCACCAGAGACAGAGTGGGGAGCAGAACAGGCAGATTGACGAAGTACACTGCTGAGGTCATCTCCGGGGCAGGCGGGGATCAAACTCATGCAGAATTGGCTTAAGCTTCTTAGTGCTGTGCTTTAACCCGCCGCGCCACCAGGGAGGGCCGAGATGAGAACTTTTTTTTTTTTTTTTACAAAGTTTATTTTTACATCATTTTGCACATTTTTTTTTTTTTTTACATCTCGATTGTAATCCCCGCGTGTTTCCCATCACCAAATCACCCCTGTGCCACCACCATAGTTTCGTGCATTTCCCTCCCTTCCCCCCCCCATTTTTGATCCCATTCCCCACTCCACCCCCCCAGAATGTCTCTGTTATATGGTTGTTCATTATTTTTGTTATTTTCTCGCCTGGTCCATTATACTCCTGCTATGAGTGAAACCATCCGGTATTTTTCTTTCTCTTTCTGGCTTATCTCACTAAGCATGATCTTTTCGAGCTCCATCCAAGTTGCTGCAAAAGACATGTGTTTCTCTTTTTTGGTTGCTGAGTAATATTCCATTGTATATATGTACCACATCTTTCTAATCCAATCACGGAGATGAGAACTTTTAAGATCTACTCTCAGAAATTTTCAAACATGCAATACAATATTGTTAACTATAGTCACTATGCTGTACTTTAGCCCCCAGGACTTACTTAATGTATAACTGGAAATTAGTACCTTTTGAAACCTTCTTCCATTTCACTTCTTCCCCCTTCACCATTTAGCCCTGCACCCCCCAGCCCTGGCAACACCAATCTGTCAAAAACAATACTGATAACAAATAGAATGAGAAAATGAGACAATTCCCTCAGAGTAATTATCCACAGAACTTGGATCTGCTTGATATTACAAGTAAAGCACAATGAGCCTCAAAAGAATTTCTACTTTTTTACTCTGTTACTTTGCTTGTCAGTGTTAATGCCCCCATTGAGCAAATGCCTGCTTTGTACCGCGTGCTGTGCATAGCACTAGATATACAGAAAAGAATAATATAGTTCCCTACCATTGGGGAGCTCATTATCTAGAAAATGAGATAGATGAGAAAAATGACAATTCCAATAGTGTCCTAAGTGTAATGGAAAGGAGGCTATGGGAGCTTAGTGCACCCTAAGCTTCAGATTCTTGGCAGAACCTGGGTGCTAGTGATATTTTATAGGGATAATGTTGAGTCTGTTTTCAATCATTTGCAAATGGTGGAACTTTAGCAATAATTTGAAAAAGAAAATTGGAAATAGCCTACAACTGATGTTAACAGATAGATGTGATATAAAAGGGTCAAAAACATACAAAATACTGCTTAATTAGGGTCCTTTGCAGTCCCTAGTTAACCCTATTCTGGGCCATCATATATTACAATTAACTGCCAGAACTTACTCTTCTAAACGTTTTCAAAGAAGAGTTGGTAAATTGAAGTTATTCAGGAGAAGAGGAGTTATCCAGGAGAAGCAATGAACAGAAGAAAGGGCAGAGTTGTAGAGAGAATGAACAGTGTATGCAAAGTAAGGAGATGAAAGGGATGTAAAATGTAAAACATGGTTGATAGAAGTGTCAAGAGAAGGTGGGATAAGCACACACAGAGGACCTTGGATGCCCAGGTAAGAAGGTTGGAGCTGATACTTGTCAGGTAATGAGAAGGCACAGAAGCAGTTTTATGTAAGAGTGACCATCTCTTTGCTGTCATTGTCCTATCTCAATGGCTTCCAGGCAGGGAAACTGAGACAAACTGGTTCAAGTGGTTTACCAAACTCCAGCTTGAAATAATATTTCGGGGCTGAAACTAGGATGGAGTCAATTATTTTATCATATCTTTACTGAGAAGCCAATTAGCACTGGACTAGAGAGTGAAATAATAGATAGAGGAGGCCTAGAATCTCAGGTACAGATTTTTTGGATCTTATATATTCCCATTCCCAGTGTCTTCTAGCTCAGACCCTCCTTTTATCCCAGTTCTGTGTATTTTCAAGATCTCTGTCCATCATTGCAAACAGGCACTGAATGGATTATCTATACTTGTCTTTTTGTATATATGCATGTATATTGAGAAGATAATACTAAAAACCATGAAAGAACTCCTAAAAAGGATAAATGACAGTCCAGAGAGAGGTGACATGCACAAAGTGGAGTTCAAAACCCTTTTTTTTTATCCTTAGAGACCTTGAAGAAGTCTTTTCTACACTTATTTGTTGTTAAATCAGGAGGACAATGATTTAATGTTTAGAGGCATGTTTAGTTTTTTTCAGATGAAAGGTGCTACTGTGCTCACATTATTCTAATAAATAAGCACAGCAGATGAACCTTTCCAGGGAAAAGAAGAATGATGATTCTACCCCTGAGCTGATTGTCTGTGTTGATGACTTGTTGCCAGCTTCTTCATACTTATCTCATTTAATCAGATTGTTTTTTCTGGAGAACTCTTTAGGTAGATGATGGAAAGTTGGATTTATGGTAGTTAATGAGGAGGGTTAATAAGGTGACATTCTCATTGGTATTTTCTCCCCTTTTTTCTGACACTTCTGAATATTATTTAAAAGTTCCAGTCTGTGGTGTCATGGACAACTCCATAAGTCCAGATTCCATTTTTCAAATCTGATTCAAATGTCATGAATTCTTTAATCATTCAAGCTACTGGTTTAGGCCCATAACTTCCTAGTTTTCTTTGTAAGACTTTTCAGTATATGTCACACAACTTATAACATGTAGGCTAGATTCTAAAATTGTTTGAACAACTCCCCCTATATAGTTAATATATGAACCTTTGAGAAAGATTGCCTACCCTGTAATCCTGGACCTGCCATTTACTCTAGCTAGCTATTGATTCTAGACTAGTCTTGCCATCTTTTTTGGTCTCGGCTTCCTCCTGGAAACTGGGGTCATTATTTATGAGGTGTTGTGTGAGAATGAAGTGATAGCAATGTGTAAAGTATACATGAACAGTGCCTGTCATAACAGTCAACATTATTTGGTTTAAAATTGTTTTTTTTTTTCTGCCCCTCTCTATATAACTTTCTCCCTGAGGTTTGGCATGGCTGACTCTTTACCAGTGGCTAGATATCCACTCTAGCCATCCCCTCAGGGAGGCCTTCCTTGACCACCCAATTCAAATTAAAGTAGCCCTCCCCTTGCTGTACTCCATCATATAACCCTGTGATTTCCTTTATTGTGTCCATTATCTGAAATTATATGGTTTCTTTAGCTATGTATTGTCTGACACCACTCACCAGAACCTAAGTTCCATGAGGCCAGAAACTTTTCCCTACTTATTCATCACTGTATTAGCATAGTACATGGAAATGTTCAGTTAATATGTATGGAATGAATAAACTAATCTAGGAATTCAATTTTTCTGAACCATAAAGCCAGGCTACCTCATCTGTCAAAAGAATTTTTATATGTTTCAAAGTGTACGAAAGAATTCCAAGGTTAATTTTGGATCCTAAAATATTGAAATTTCTTCCACATTTCTAATGGATAGGATACAAAATGTGTTGTGTTTAACACTGGCTTAACACTGAAACATCAAACATATGATGTCTCCTATGTGGTCATCCCAAAATGAGTGCCTGATGATGTTAGTCATTCCTCTGTTCCCATGGGTGTCCCTAAATAGGCCATGATATCTCGATGAGTACAACTTTGCCGTTTTTTTACTGTGGTGCCCCTAGAGCACTTAACACACTGGCTCAGTGATTAGCACAGTAAGTGCTCAGTAATTGTTCACTCTATGAATGAGCTTTCTCTTTTCCTTTAGGATCACAACTTCATATGTCAATGAAGTGTGGAAAGAAAAGAGACCACTTGCATAGGAATTGCAAAAGTTGGGACTTATGTTTGTGGGTTTGAGAAGTGGATACACTAACCACAGCCAGCCTCTTAATAAGAGATTTTCTAACCCAGGCCCTAGAGACTTCTCAAAGAGACCATTGTTTGGTGATTTCAAGGTGGGCTCCCTCTCAGAATTTCTGGTTGCCATAGAGATAATGTGTTTTTCTTTCTAAATAATATTTGCTTGTAATCTCAGAAGTCTGTTCAGCAAATTAACACAGGTGATTTGAGAGTGGGGAGGGGGCTGCCATGTGGCTTTGAGGCCTTGCTACCTTATAAAGCCTTAGTTTGTTCAATGAAGTGAGGAAGAGGAATTTAAAAGACTATCCTAAAGAAATAAAAGACTATTGTTGGGAAGCCTTTCTTTGCCCTTCTGTTGAATAAGGATGTCTTAATATGAGGAAAGAAGGAAGGATTCCAGGTCAGTGTTAAAATTTTAGAACTGCAATGGAACTGTAATAGAGGCTGCCCCAGAAAACAGCATTTGTGAGCAAAAAGAAAAAAAAAAAAAACGTGTTCAGAAGTTGTTGTAGACAGTGACATATAACAAATCACTTATTGAACTACAGTGAGGAGCAGGGAATCATTTCAAGGTATTTGTTAATTTTGGTGTATTTGAGTATATGCTTCCTGAGGGATGAGACCACATCTTAACATTCCTTTTTCGTCTTGTATAGAGATTTGCCCTGTCTCATCTACATGGATTCTTTCATTTTCCCACACGCTTGCATTAGTCCTTCTTAATCATTCCTCTGACAGCATCTCTTTCTATCAAAACATTTAATTACACTTTCCTGACACTTGAATAACTTCAAACCTTTGAGTCTGACACTAAAACCCTTTCAAGATCTATCTCTCTAGCTTACTTTCCTGCCATTTCCATAATATAATCCCAGACATCCTGCTGCACTTATCATGTGTTTCCTGGCTATGTTCTGTGCTTTTCGGGTTCACGCTTTCTCACTAACCCTTCCCCCATTGAATGTTTGCTTATGCTGTTCCTTCCCTCTGGAATGCCTCTCCCTCACCCTATAATCTCTAGCTAATGAAATTCTTCCCATCCTTTAAAGCTCATTTAAATGCCACCCCAGTGGGAAGTGATCCTTTGGTGTGGTGAATTCCTTTAGCTTTTTCTCCTAATCTTCTTTTCATCTTCCAGAGGCTAAACACAATGCCTCCATACAGGTATTCAAAGATTTGTAGAATCATAAATGAACTGTAGGTTGATTTACATAGAGCTCAAGGCCATAGAGGCAGAAATGATGGTCATTTAGTAAGGCTAGCCAGGAGGTATTCTGTGTACTGAAGCTGTTTTTCTCATTGCCATCCCTGATAAAAACAGAAGCGAAATCTGGGGGTTATTTGGGCAGGTCATTTCAGACAAAGGACGTTTACTTGACTACACTCAGAAGGGAACTTCTGAGGAGACAGTGCTCCCACTATACTGAGAAGCAGAACAGAAGCCATAAGAGGAAGGGCATCGGAACCTAGAAACACTGTGGACCATCGCTTTGTCTGGACTTTCTTATTTCTTGTCACCACTATTCTGCAGAGCTCAGACACCGTCAGAAACTCAGTACCTTACCATCAACTCTTCAACTGGTGGCCTGTCACATTGATGCCAAGAAAAGCATAAAATGGGATGCCACAGCTGCAGGGTTAATGAGAGGAAAGAAAGCTAACATATATTCCCTTAATTAAGACATTTTCACAGGAAACCCAAGTTCTATCAAATCTCAAGAAGATAAAGCAGAATTTGCTTGTTATCTTCTTTATAAGCAGTGGAGCATAGCATAAAACCAATGACAGAGGGCGGCAGTACACATATGCCCCTTATGTGCTTTGGCATGGTGGCCCAATACAGCAACAAGAAATTTTTGTATAAGATTATTCTCATTTACATAGGCGTACAGAAACTGGGTTTCGTCCAGAGGTGCAGGAGGTGAGAGGATTCACTGGAGACAGAGTGGGAAGCAGAACAGGCAAATGTACTGAAATACACTGCTGAGGGGAGCTGTGGGCAAGACAGTAGAGGCCATGTGGGTTAGCTCCTTGGCCAGGGATCAAACTCATTACAGTGGCGGGCAATAGTTTGATAGGGCTGAGACTTTAACCCCTGCACCACCAAGGAGGCCCAAGAAATTTAATTCTTCTGGTTTCTTAAATAGCCATATCTATTTTGTAGTCTCCCTCATAATGTTTCAGTTGAAGTTGATGTTCCAAAGAAATGTACCAGGTTTATGTTGTGGCTTTCAAGGACTACCTAACACACCATTGAGTATCCCTGGAGTATCCTTAACCCTGATTGCTTGCAGTGAGTGTTACATGACATAGTACATAGAGAATTAGTAGCCCAGGACCAGATACATGTGTTCAAAGATTTTTTATAATGTGTTCAAAGCTTTTTCCTGAGGATTCTATGATGCATGTATAAACACATATTGACTCCTTCCTTCCTGGCAAAGTTAAAGCCTGTGTTTGAGGGAAGCACTTTACTATTCCCAAGTTTCAGAGTAAAATGTTGGGTTACTCAAAATGAACTCATTCTTATAGAAAGGTGCGTCCCTACCTTTTTATCTGGAGATAAAGGAAAGAAAGTGGAGGTAATGTTACAGGAAACTGAGAGGGATTCTTCTCCTCACTGCTCAGCTCCACCTTCCTTTTGGGTGAGTCAGGGAACCTGGAATCACCCCTTTGCTTGGGGACCACCCTGTTACAGTAACAGCCAGGTAAGAAATATGCACACACGCATACACATACACACACAAACGCTTCATGACAACTTCACAATTACATTTCCTAATAACTGCCTTCACCTAACTCCACAGCAAGGGTACAGACAAGAGCATTCTGGCCAAGTTTCCTATCTGCTGAAGACCTTGTCACATTGATGGGGAAGAATAGGGTTTGTTTGTTTGTTTGCTTTTTAAATATGGTGGCAGTTATCTGGCAGTTTGCAAAGGGCCTTTTCCCTGCCAAGATGCTGTCTGGCAGAAATGATCCCTCAGTACAAACTTTACACAGTGACTGTATTGATACCTTGTTTTACTATCTTGCTGCTGTGTTTGTTTCTTGCTGCCTGAACAAATACAACTTCAATGGTTTTTCTTTACCTATAGCATCACCATTTATCCCTAACTGGAAATAACTTCATTTTTTTTTCTTCTTGTTTTTTCTCCCCTTCTCTCTTCTCTACAAAGCTTCTTTTTGCATCTTGAAACATCTAACTTTAAGATCAAGATACAGTCTGTGAGTGTATTACATCTGAGATCTGTCACAGAGGCAAATGAAGCCATGTAATTTATCAGTCATTTACAACCGCAGGATTTTATTTGTTCAAGATGGGGCTATAAGACTCTTCCAAGATTTGGTTCCAACACATGCGCATGCACACAGACACTCATACATACATGTATGCACATTGATACAGTCTTCTACTTAAAAAAATATTTTAGAGTCAATTTTAAAAATTATATATCACACACGTTACAAAATAATTTTAAACCAGAAAATGCAGAGAAATATAAAGAAGAAAAGACTATCCCCCAATCCCGAACTAGTCACTGTGAACATTCATAGCATTGGCACTTACATGTTTCCAGAACATAAATTTATTTACTTTCACATTAATAATAAAAAGGAAACTGTCACTAGGGCACAAATTGGGGTTTGGGTGCAGTAGTGTGACTTGAAATGAAGAAAGCCAGGGTGCTAGGATGAGCCCATGAAAGCAGATTGGGACCCTGGAGGTTAACCTTGACTGCAGGAGAATTTATTGTGGAGAGAACACAAAATTAAGTACTGGCACAGAAGCCATTTCTGAAGGATTGACTGTCCTTGTGGAGGGGACGATTGTAAGTAAAACTCCTTGCTCATTGCTGGCTAAAACCTTGAGTTCTGGCTCTTGAGAAGGGAAGGATTAGGTTTGACTGTCAACTGCCTGTCTTGTCCACTCCCCCACCACCCACTAAACGGAATCAACAGCAGTACTAAATACCAAGGTCCTCTGAACATCGTTCACTCTTCAGAAACCACTCTTTCACAAATATCAACTATAGGTGCTTTTGGGGATAGTGTGATGGGTGGCAAAAAGACATGTAGCACAGTGCTCTGTGCAATTTAGTTGTTACTTTTAGAAACAACTTATAGTTGTTACTTATAGAATAATTTAAATCTTTCTTGACTCCACAGGCTTTTAGTCTTCACTTATATTGTCCCCACTTATAAGCAAGTCTTGACAATTTGTTTATATATAAAGTTTTCTTTATTTTTTAAAAGATTTATTTATTTATACATAAAAGAACGGGGGTACAGCCCAGAGGTGCCGGGGGGGGGGTGAGAGGATTCACCAGAGAAAGTGGGGAGCAGACAGGCAGATGCACTGAAATAAAGTGCTGAGGGGAGCAGCACGTGAGACAGGAGAAGTCTGCTGTGACATGGGGGTTGGCTCCCTGGCCAGAAATCGAATTCGTACTGTAGTGTCATCGGAGAGCTTAATAGTGCTGTGCTTTAACCCCTCGCCTGGCATCACCAGGGAGTGCCCATAAGATTTTCTTTAGACAACAGAATTGAATTCTTTTTATGCACTTAAAATTCTGATTCTCAAACTGTAAAACTTATGGTGAGGAACTTGGCATTCCTTTTGATCTATCCCAGTTGTTCCCAAGTTTCTGACTTGGTAGGTTTGAGTTTGCATTCTCACACTTTCCTAGATGATGGTGATACTATAGGTTTGAAGACCAGCTTTTGAGATCCACACTCCACAAGAATGGACAGCAATGGTCCTAATTCAAAATATTTCAGCAGATGAGGCTGAACTTTCCAAAAATTATACTTAATTCAGGCTGTGTTTTATAGAAAATTATTTGATTTAGCCACCACAACTCTACCACTCCATACCTACTACAGATTTATTTTTAGATGTATGATAGCACTTTTTTCCAGCATTCCTTTTGATCTATCCCAGTTACTTCATACCAACAGAATAGCTTTGATATTTGTATTTCTGGGAAAATAAAAAGTCTTCCAAAACTTTCAAGTGGTATCTGGGATTGTCTCTTACTTTGCCAGTTATCAGCTGTAATCCTTGAGAAATTTACTTCATATCTCTGAATGTCACATCTATAGAAAGCCCAAAAGCCCAAACAAACAGAAACATACCTGATTCACCCAAGGAGTGTAAGCATTAGACAAGTAAAAAAGACATAGCACAGGGAACAGCTTTAGGCCAACGTTACTATCTGTACTTATGTTGCAAGTGATGCTATACCACTATTTCCCATGCTGTTTAATCTGTAATTAGCTACAATATTAATGGAGCCTAGGCAACATTTCATAGATATCTGAGCAAATCAAGTGTTCTCTATAGTTAGTGCTAAGGCATTTTTTGTGTAGGAGACAAGTGAGAACAGGTTTAATAATAGTTAGCATTTATAGTGCCTACTACTGTGATTGTTGAGAATGATCTCATCTAATCCCAATGACAGCCCTATAAGGAGGTGTTATTATTACCATTACTTCACAGATGAGGAAAGGGAGGCACAGAGAGTTTAGGTAACTTGCCTGAGGTCACACAGATGCTAGTCAATGCAGAGCCAAGATTTAAATCAAGATGTGTCTTCTCTCCAAAGTCTGAATCCCTAACCACTTCTTCCCCAGCTCAGTGTCCCTTTGTGGAGGGGACCTTAGTTAGCATAGCCTTAAGCTGTCCTGTTGGAAAAACAAATAAACTGAGACCCTGGAAGGGATGTTTTGTCCTAATGGTGATGCCAAGAGCTAAAGCTGGGTTGCACCCAGTCTCTGCAGTTTTTAGTAATGTAGTTTTGCTGTGGTACAAATCCAAACTTTTCATTCCTGAGCTTAAGCATTGGTCAAACTCATAAGGTTCTGCTGAATCAGAAGAACGCTGATATTTCTGTGTTTAATAATCAGCTTTCTGTTGGAGGATGGGGAAGCCCTGGTTTGTCATATTGCAAGTTTCCTCAGCAAAATGTTCCAACCAAGGTTGATTTAAGCTATCAGTGTTCTTAATGCTGAGTTAAGCAGAGATATGTACAAGAGAAGTCTTGAGCTGATATGAGCTGACTCTAGACCCCTGCCACCTCCATCTTTGAAGAGAAGGACAAATGAAACCAAACCAAAATTCATAGTCAGGAATAAAATGAATGTTTCTGCTATGCCAAGATTCTGAAATTCAGTATAATTGGTATTCTGGCTAACTCTTCCCTTAGAGTTTAGCACTGGCTCTATTACTGATATTGAGCACTGGCCAAGGGCCGCTTGTGACTTACTTATAGAATCTTTCTCCCCCAAAGGGTACACGACTATATTGTGTCATATTCTGTCTTTACAAATGCCAATCACTCTTTGGAAATGATATCTTCGAAAATGAGGATAAAGTGTTCACAAGTTATTTTTCTTGAAAAATTTCCACAACAAGAAATCCTTTTCAAACTTTTAAAAGAAACGAAGGATTACATGTCTATTTTAGGAAATTTAAAAAATACAAGCAAACAAAAGGTAACACGTAAAAAAAAAAACTCATCTGTTATTCTAAGATCCAGAAATAAACATGGTGAATATTTTAGTGTACATAATGTTATATTTTTCTTTTATGCAGGTAGATTTTTTTAATGGCTCTACTGTAAAGCAAATCCATTTACAAAATGAAAAGATATCACAGATCATTATCCTCCCTGTACAGGTCCTGCTACTCTATTTGTATTCACGGAAATGGTATGTTAGCTATATTTATGCTGATGTTCTACACCCATTTGAAGATAATACTACTAATGGGGATTGTTATCTATGAGTACAGATGGGGCTAAGGGAACCAGGGTGATATTCTCAGCCCTTTCTCGTTCATAGACCCCTGTACACACACCAGCTGTTTTGGAGTTATGATTGCAGCTGTACTGATGTGGTGGCTGATTGGGACTCTGCCTCTGAGACCGGAGGTCATCCTGGAACTCAGAAAACAAGCCCCTCCCTGCACTCCCTGCTTGCTGTAGCCAGCCTGGCCTGCCTGCTGCTTGTTTCCTGCTGCCTGCAGTTCAACCCCATTGTTTGAAGTGGGACTTCAGAGATGCTTTAATAGGTTTTCTTCTGCCCTCCCTGCTTGGGGTTGCCTCGCTGCAGCTCACCATACAACAGCTTGATCTGGTATCCCGGGGCCATCCATCCTTCACACATGTCCAGCCCAGTGGGGTGCTGTTACAAATGGAATTTGTTCATTCCCTCTATTCAGTCTTGATTTTAGTGAAACAATACCCTAGAAAAATTAACAGTCATAATAACAATGCTAGATAACTGGCTCTGGAAAATTAATGTTTCTTTCTGAAATACATACTCCTTATTCAGTTCGGGAATAGTAGCCAATAGGAGCTATCAAAAGATAAGGTAAAGTAGCTGACCTCTCTGGAATCTTTGCTTTTGCCTCTTTATCTCAAATGTAGCTTTTCTTGACAGATCTTCTTTGATTTCCTACTAGAAGGCCAAAGCTGAAAGAGGGATAATCACAAAATGTTTTAGGAAATGTTAACTTTTAATTAGGACTTGCTTAAATGCGTGGAAAATTGCATAAGGGGTTGCTTGAAGTAATAACACACTCCCTGTATGTTATAACAAACTCCCTATATGTGTATGTATATAATATTTGGTGGATTTGTGCTGATTGCTCTGTGATAGTGTATCATTATTGCTGAAGGGAGATGTTCACGCTGCCTCCACAGAAAAGGAAGCTTTAGTTGGGATAACAGTGTGATAAAAGAGACTCCAGGCCTCTCAACAGTTCACAAGAGGCAACGTATTTTTTAGTTTCAGAGTTTAGAGAACTAGTGTGTGTCCTTAGGAAAATCACTACCACTGTGTGTGCCTCAGTTTCCTCCTTAGTAAGGAGACAATAATTATCCCCCATATGCATGTCACAACAATAAAATGAGACAGAACCCATGAAATGCTTCATGCACAAAGACACAAAGTTAATGCCCAGGAGAGGTCAGTTGTTCTTCTCCAAGGGGAAAGTACTGTCCTCATAGCCCTAGCTACTAGGTAGTGACAGCAAGGCCAGCGAGCCAGCTGACCCTCCAGTTAAAATTGGTGCCATGAGTGGAGGGTTTCGAATTCCCCTGTTGTGTATCATTTTATCCTTGTGAATCACAACATTTAACCCCATGATTCTCAACCTCTACATTGCAATTACCTGAGGAGCTTTCAAAAATATGTTTGCCTGTACCTCACCTCAAGATTCTGATTTAATTCATTTGGGGTGGGGCCTGGACAGTGGGATTTTTCCAAGCTCCCCAGGTATTCTATTGTGCAGTGAGATCTGCCACTTGATTTTAGGCAGATGCTGCATTTCTGTGATAAAAATGACGAAAATCAGAGTTGTGCTGTTGAAGGCAGCAGAGTGCACTATAGATTTTGATCCTGGGTTCCTCCCAAATCTCTTGACTCAGGGCAATGAACACCAACCCACAACATTTGCATTGGCCCCACCTGTATTTGCCAGCTGTCACCCCAGCAATACTGTATCTCTCTCCATTTAATATGCTCAATTTGCATAAGGGAGGTAAAACACACCTCACACCTGGGCCTTGTAATCAAGTAGAGTAAATGTATGGTAGTCTAAGAGTTAATCTCATTAATGCTGATCTCCTGTGCTTGTGCTGTTAGCTATTGCTCAGCTTTTATTAACTTAGGCTTCAACATGTATCTGCCTTGTCCACAATTCCAGATGGTGCTATAACTCATGCCCTTCTGTCAGTTCCAGAAGATGACTACATGTGTTTTATTTAGATAAACTGTAATTATGCCGACTTTCAACTGTTTTAGTAATTTTGGCCCAATTATGGATCATAAGTGGTGAAATCCACTCTTTATTATTACGTATTAAAAAGCATCGAACAATTGATTTATTTGGTTAATCAAGACTTATGGGGTAGAGGAGGTGGGGGGAGGGACATAGTACTTAAGTATGGATTAAAAACAAGTAGGACAACTTTTGTTTGCTTGGAGGGCTCAAAGCCAGACAACCAATATCTACCTTGAGAGGGCCGCAGTTGGGAACAGGTCTCCACCCTATATGTCTATGACGTATTCTAGTTTAGTGTAGACACTATAATCCAGGGTGGGGACTATTAGTAATATAGGCACGTTCATCCTCCTTCTTATTCCCATGGTTAGTATTCATCTGGGTAATAGGCCTAGTTTATAGTTAATGTCTATGCAAAATGGAAATAGAATCACATTCATTCAACTACTTGCATATATGCCAGGATTCTTCCCTGTAAAATCTCATTGCTCTTAATGGAGGGAAATGGATATGGTTTTTACATGAATTAGGAAGCAGCAATCTGAACCCCAAGAAGCTCAGTTGCAAATAAATTTGCTAATTCAAAAATCAAATATCTTGAATCAGAAACAAATGGTTGACGTTATAACACTGTATTCATTTGAAACATTCTTTTCTCATGAACATTCACTGGAAATGAATTATTGATAATATGGTTTTTAAATGTATGATTTAAATTACTCACAAAACTTAAAAGTCCCTGTTTTGAAACATCAAGAAAAATTCCCTTTGGAAAGGCCTTAAGTGCTTAGCTTCAGAAAAATTTAAGTTTTATCTTAAGTAAAAATCTTTTATATTCCAGAATCTTCCCCAGAACTCTGAGATTGTGCCAAGTAAGATGAAGAAGGGAAGGATAGTTGGTTTGTTTTGTTTATAAAGCTGTTCCCTCTTTCTTGTTTATTCTTGGTGGCCTGGAGAGAGGTCTTGGACTGCTTGTTTTTTGGCTGGAATCACTAGTTTCCCAAATGAAGAGCTTTGAAATCTTTGGTCTACTTCCTCGAAGTGAAAGGCAGAGGAAACTTTGCCTCTAAGTACATTCTACATGAAAAGTAATGTTTTGGCATTTTTTTAAAAAAAGATTTATTTATTTGTGCATACAGAGCTGGGGTACAGGCCAGAGGCCCAGGGGTGGTGAGAGGCTTCACCAGAGACAGAGTGGGGAGCAGAACAGGCTGATCGACGAGGTATACTGCTGAGGGGAGCAGTGGGCGGGTCAGGAGAGGTCTGCCGCGCCATGTGGACACCTCCGGGGCAGGCGGGGATGGAACTCATGCGGAAGGGGCTTCAGCTTCTCAGTGCTGTGCTTTAGTCCACTGCGCCACCAGGGAGGGCCTGTTTTGGCATTTTTAAAAAAAGATTTATTTATGCCTATAGAACTGAGGCACAGGCCAGAGGTGTGGTTAGTGAGAGGATTCACCTGAGATAGTGGGGAGCAAAACAACCAGATTGACAAAGTACACTGCTGAGGGGAACAGGCAGGTGAAAAGAGGTCTGGCGGGGGATCGAACTTGTGCTGTAGTGGCTTTGGAGAGTTTCATAATGCAATGCTTTAACCCATTGCACCACCAGGGAGAGCCCTGTTTTGGTATTTTTTTTTAAAGATTTATTTATTTATGCATACAGAGCTGGGGTACAGGCCAGAGGTGCAGGGGCAGTGAGAGGCTTCACCAGACACAAGAGTGGGGAGCAGAACAGGCAGAACGACGAAGTATACTGCTGAGGGGAGCAGCGGGCGGGTCAGGAGAGGTCTGCCATGCCATGTGGATCACCTCCGGGGCAGGCGGGGATGGAACTCATGAGGAAGTGGCTTAAGCTTCTCAGTGTTGTGCTTTAACCCGCTGTGCCACCAGGGAGGGCCTGTTTTGGTATTTTAAGGGTTGTCTTTTAGATATGGAATCCTGTCCTGGAACTTTTGAGGTAGTCTGCAAGAAGCATTACTTTGAGGGATAAAGTTGATTTTGTTTTGGGAGTTTGATAAAATGGATACAGAACTAAGTAGTGACAATGGTAAAGTATACCCTTACAGGGAGAATATTCATGAACAAGAAAACAACAAAAATTAAGCTATTGTATTTTATCCCTACCATTTGATAATAGACAAGGTTATCTAATCAATTTCACTATTGTTGCTCTTCCATGCTGCTTGATTAGGCCACCCTTGGTTAATGGCTACATGTTTTTAAATGACAGGCAACTTAATTCCCCACCTCCTGCTTCCTTCCACCTTTTTAAACTATTTTGCCGGTGCAGTCAAAAATAACTAGCAAGTTATGTTCATTTTCATCCTAATTTGGAATGAAAGGATAAAACCAAAGTTTATTTGCAGTCATTTTGGTGCCTTAGTCATTTCTGGCATTTAGTCACTGAACATTTATTGAGTGTCTGCCTAGTGAATGCTCTGTTTTCTGTTTCAACCAAGAGTTAATTCATCCCTGAAATCAGATCTCAAACTTTTATATCCCTTCCAGTTCCCAAATCCATTCAACTCTGCTCCCAAAGCCATGTGCTGCTATGGTTGGGAGTATTTATTCTTGCTAGGCAATGTTTGTTTTGTTCACTTTTGTCTTGAAAGAGAGAGGTTATTGTATAAACAGTAACTTTTTTTCTGTAATTAGACAGCCCATCCAACCGAAAATGAACCTTGATAACCTCAATGTTCCCATGCCCTAGATTGTCAAGTATGTATATACAAGATCTTGCAATACTGTTGTCCACCTGGTTTACACAGCATAAAGACAAGAGCTTTACTCATAGAAGATATTCCTTAAACCAAATTGAGTCTCCCTAGTAGTTTATGCATCACTGTCAACCCCCAGGCTTTGCACATATATGAAGTGCTCAATAAATCTTTGTGAATTAAGTTAATACCATGCCTTTGAATTGGAATAAGGTATAAATTGGACAATTAATTTGATTAGAATATAACTTGTAAATAAGCATATATACTTAACATGTATTAATTGGGTCACATATATTTTGCGAAAAAATTTGTATTGATGTAATTGGTTTACAGTAGTGCACATGATTTATGGTAATAGTTTCACACCTCTTCAGATGCATGTCACCATACCACACCCACCGTCAAAGTCCCCATAGTCCTCCCAACTTTGTTCCTACTCCGGAACTCCCTGCCCCTCTATTAATCACAATTCTGCAGCCATATCTCTAGGGTAGAAAAATATTCATATTCCTAAATGTACAAATTTAATGCATGCAATTGAAACCAAAGTAGCCAAATACCTTTTTAAATTCTCAGTCGCGAATATTTCAGTGTGTATCTCTAAAAGATAAGGAGTCTTTTCTTCTATATAACTACAATACTTTTATAACAACTGCAAAAATTTAACAGCCATAAATTTATTTTTTAAGTTAGATATACTTAAATACTACCAAAATCTCCCAATTTCTACCTATGGCGTATTTATAACCACTCTCCTAGTCCACTTTTATTTTGCTTCTTTTACTCTCTTCTTGTTGTTTTTGATGTGTGTGTGTGGCGATCACCAACCTTTCTAAATCACCTTTTTTGTGATCCTGGGCCTGGATATTTTTGCAGTTAACTTCTTGGGGATGGAGAATATGAACTTTTTTATGTGTGGATATTGGGTCAGATGCATGAACTCTTTAATCTGTACAGTATCTCTGCCAAGTAGAGTATATCAACAAATACCCGAGTTTTGCATTTTCTAAGTCACGTTTGGACATTGGATATCAATCTATGGAGGTGACTTGTACAAGGAAAAAAGAAGAATGAAGAAGTCAGTGATCATTTATTGGCCACTTGCTATCATATAAGGACTTTTTATAGCTTTTGTTTAACTCTCAACCCTTAGATGTAATGATTATAATGCCAAATTTACAAATAAAGTATTGCAATTCAGAGATAATGAATATTTTGCTTTTTTTGCACACCTTCAGTTAAAGTATCTGAAGATTCTGAAAGTATGTGATGAGAATGGTGCTGTCTAGAATGAGGAAAGAACTAAGTATTTTAGACCTACTTTGCATCATTTATCCCATTTTCTCGCCAAGCCTTATAAGATATGTATCATTTATCCTCAATTTAAAGATTAAGTTTAAGACTGACTAGGATTCAAAAAAAAGCAAAAAGGTCTAGGACCAAATCCTGAGGGATTACAACAGTTAGAAGTCACTTATTTAACAAGTATTTATTAATTGCTTACTATGTGCCAGGCACCGTTCTACCATTTTGTTTACATCATTAAAAAAATCAACAGAGGGCCCTCTATGATGGCCCAGTGGGTTAAAGCACAGCACTAAGAAGCTAAAGCCACTTCAGTATGAGTTCGATCTCCGCCCTGGAGGTGATCCACATTGCTCCACAGACCTCTCCTGACCCGCCGGCTGCTCCCATCAACAGTGTACTTAATCAGTCAGCCTGTTCTGCTCCCCACTCTGCCTCTGAGGAATCTTCTCACCACCCCTACACCTCTGGCCTGTACCCCAGTTCTATATGCATAAATAAATAAATCTTTTAAAAAAATCAATAAGGCTCTCCCTAGTGGCACAACATATTAGGGCTTAGTACTGTGAAGCTAGCTGCAGTGGCTTCAGCACAGTTTCTGTCCCCTGCTGTGGGGTGGCCCACATGGCACAGCAGACTTCCCTTGTCTGGCCCGCTGCTCCCCTCAGCAGTGTACTTTAGTCAGTTGGCCTGTTCTGTTCCCCACTCTGTCTCGGGTGAATCCTCTCACCTCCCCTGCACCTCTGGCCTGTACCTCAGGTCTGTAAGCATAAATGAATAAATCTTAAAAAAAAAAAAAAACAGGTTTCATTTACTTTGAAGAAAAAACAGAAACTATGCATATTAAGTAAATTATAGACTATACCATTGTAAGTGCTATTGTAAAAAGAAAAAATAGAATGGGATCAGGGGATTTTCAAAGTGTTGGAAAAGAAGTATCACTAAAATGGTGGCCAGGACAGGCTTTACTGAGAAGTGAGATCTGAGCCACACTTGAAAGAAATGAAAAAATTACTTTTAGGGATATGTAAAGGATATGACACAATTTGAAGGGACAGGCATCTCAAAGACCTTGAGGTAGGATTCTCTGCTTCCATCTCTAGGCTCAACTAAGCCTACCATTTCTCTGGATTATTACATTACTTTCATTTTCTTGACTATATCAAACTATTCCCAACTGAGGGCCTGCATATTGCTTATTCACTTAGTTCTTTCTCCCATTTGCTTCTATGGATAACTACTTCAGGTCTCAGCTACCATCCCTGAAGACTCATCCAATTTACCTTTCCTATTAATTCTTATCATAGCACTCTTCTTTTCCTTCAGATTATCTATTATAATTTCTAGATTAATAGGCTGAAAAAACCTAATCACCTATCTACATACATACAAAACTATTGTTTAGTATATTTCCCTATGCTGGTCACTTGGAACAGCTCTGTGTGTCCTGTCAATTCCATGAGGGCGAGAGTTCCTTGTTTTCCACTGTATCTTTAGTATATAATAGAGTAACACTTATCAGGAACTATTAGGTATTTGTTTGAATAACATATATTAGGTGCTCTTAAATATTTGTTTGAATAAGTTAGCAAAGTCCCTTTTGTTCCGTTAAGTCAACCCCATACAACTCTATAGTTCAATCATTTTTAGAATACAGATAGAATCAAAGTCTCACTCATTAAATATCCATTGGGTATTTACCCAAGCACTTTGTCCTGCTTTATTGCAGATCCCACAAAATTAGCAAAACATGGTGCATTTGAATAACTGGTATCTAAATAGGAATGCAAGACACATGTATGCAGCGAGATTTGTGCCTAAAACTATCCATAGAATGTGCCTTTTCTGTTTGCACTCACAGAACACAATATAGTTTTGGTTCAAAGTGGGTGAAGATTTAAAAGTTGTCTCAGGAGAAGATTGTATAGCCCTTTGTATGCCAACTTAGTTCCCCATGTTTCTGAATTTCGTCCTAAGCTTTAACTACTTTAGAACTTAATTTTGTCATGCCAGGAGAGGTATATAATTGTATTGGGATACAACCACACCTTGTGTGGGATACACCTTGTCTTGGGATACAACACCTTGGTTACAAAGTCACAGGGGTAGACACCTAAACAATAATACTAATTTATTGATTTTGCATAAGAAAATATAACTGCAGAGAAAAAACAGATGATCACGTGATTGAATCTTTTGCTTACAGGAACATCAATGTGGGAAACCAAATGTAAAGAGGAATATTTTTTGGTGCTGGACCACAAGGGCAGTCAATTGTATAATCCTAATATTTGCTGGCAGCCAGTTCTAAACTGACCCATTAATCTTCAGGATGGAGATGTGCCCACCTCAGTGAATAGAAAGTAGATTTCTTGAGCCAGAAGTTCTCCCTAGCTTCGGCAATATTTGCCAAGGATTTCTTTTCAAAATTTCCAATTTTCATTATTTCCAACTGACTTTCTCCCAATAGGCTCTCTTTCTTCAGATATGATAGCAACACTGATTGGGTTAATGTCTGGATTGACACTCAATTTGAAAACTCTACTCTCATTTTTAAAGTGACAGCAACTCACTGGTCTTATATGAGATTTGATTTTATCCATTACATTCTTAGAGTTTGGTATGTGCATTTCTGAGTCCTCTGTGCATTTCTTATATAACCTAGTACAACTCTCAAATGGAAGAACAAAATACTTTTCTGAAGACTTATTGTCATTTATTTATGCATACAAGAACTTGGGTGTAGGAGAGAGATGCAGGGGATAAGAGAACTCACCAGAAACAGAGTGGGGAGCAGAGCAAGCATATCTACTGAAATAGACTGCTGAGAGGAGCAGTGGGAGAGACAGTGGTCTGCTGTGCCACGTGGGTGAGTTCCCTGGCCGGGAATTGAATACATGCAGCAATGGCTGGCAATAGTTCAATAGTGCTGAGACTTTAACCCCGTGCCACCAGGGAAGCCCGGAACAAATGCTTTCTTACCTGAGTCATTGCCATTTTTTCAGGTAGAAAAAAGATTCAGTGTGAGGAGTAATTGATTTTGTCATAGTCATTTAAAAAAGGACTTTCAAAAAAGGTGTTTTAGAGCTGAATCTTATATTAGAAACTTTAAGGGTGGTGTGGAGAATATGTTAATTTGCAAGTAGGGAGAACAACATATATAAATGTTATTTTGTAACTGTAAAGTACTATTGTATATTAGGTTGACTAAAACAACCCAGTGGAAAGTTAGGCAGGTCCAATGGCAGAGAACTCAATCCCCCTATTTCGTGATTCTCAGTCAAATCTGTGTCATAGCGACTATTGACTATTCTGACTGAAACACTGTACAGAAACCAAGCCATGCCCCTCAAACTGTCAAAATCTTGAGGATGCAAAGAGAAATATCAGAATCCTTCCATTATGAAAGTGTGAAATATTTCTCCTCCCATGGCATGTATAAAATATAGTTATTTACGTAAATAGTTAACTGACCTTTTAAGAATCGTTTGAATTGTGTGGATCCACTTAATACATTTTTTTTCCAGTAAATACAATTGGGCTTCCATACCCACACATTTCACATTCAGGGATTCAACTACCTCTGGATGTTGGTTGGATGAATTCACAGATGCAGAACACAAAAACACCAAGGGGTCAACGATCAAGGACTTGAGTACCAAGGATCTTGGCATCTGCGGGATTCCTGCAACCAGCTCCCATGGACACCAAAGACTGACTATAGTTAATGAAGGTTTAAGTTATATGCAGAATTTTAACTGCTTGGGGGTCAGTACCCAACTCCAATATCATTCAAAAGTCAATTGGATTTGAGATATTTGTCATTTCTTTTCATGTCATTATACTTTTACTACATTCCTCAAAAACTTAGAGTATTATCTTACATGTTCACAAATTTTACGTAAATGTTATGGCACACTTCATTTTTCTCCCTTTGTCGTTATTTTTTTTTAATATTAAGTAATTTTTTTCGTATATCATTGTGGTCCCCATAGTTCTCCTGCAACAATACCATGCATGAAGCATCACCATGGTCTCTTGTGCTCTTCCCTCCTGTTTTGCCCCCTCACTCTCCTCTGCTGTCTGCCTCAGATCTATGGTCAGCTTGCTAGTATTGACTTTTTCTTGACCTTTTCTTTTTCTCTATATTCCACATATAGGTGAGACCACTGTTATTTATCTCTATTCCTTCTGACATATTTCAGCTAGCATAATCCCTTCCAGCTCCATCCATATTGCAGCAAGTGGCACAGTTTCTCATTTTCAATCACTGTCTAATAGTCCATTGTGTAAATATACCACTGGTTTTTGAACCAATTGTCTATATTGGAGCATTTGGATTATTTCATATCTTGGTGATTGTAAATAGTGCTGCAAAAGTTATAGGAGTGCAAGTTTCCTTTTGAATTTGTGTTTTTGTGTCCTTTGAGTAGATTCTTAGGAGTAGAATCTCTGGATCATATTTTTAGTGTTCTGAGGTGGCTCCACACAGCTTTCCAGAGTGGCTGGACCAGTTTACATTCCCACCGGCAGTGTAGGAGAGTTTCTTTATCTCCACATCCTTGCCAGCATTTTTGTTTGTTTGTTTCTGTTTTTATTTTTTAATAAGGCACACACTTTCTATAGCTTGTTATTTTCTTAAATATTTAACTGAAGATGCACCTGTGTTATAGTTCTGTTTCTTTCTTTTCAACTATTCTATAGTATTCCCTCTAATTCATATAAGCATAAGTTATTTATCTCTTTGTCTCTCATTGGATATTTAAATTATGTTCCAATTTGGGAGGTAACATATACAATCATTTTGGAAAATGTTGTCAATATATAATAAAGTTAAAAATGTGCCTGTTCTGCAACCCACGCAAGTCCATTCCTAAATCATATATTCACAAGATCTGCACCATTCAACATGGTAGCCATTAAACACATGTGGCTGTTTAAATTTTAATGAATTTTAATGTATTCTGTTGACACAGCCACCTTTCAGGTGCTTATGAGTCACCTTTGACTAGTGGCTGATGAACTGAACATCATAGTTAACATAAAGCATTTCCATCATTACAGAATGTTCTACTGAACTCAGTGTTGTTTGAAAGAATAACTTTATTTACATATTCAAAGTATTCCATGAACATACAAAATACTCAATATTTACAGAATGAGTAAGCATGAAAATATGGAATTGCAAAACTGTAAATTCTAAGTGTTAAATAAGTTTCAGGAATTCTAATTAAACAAGTTAGAAGGGGTGAGATTTGAAGAGTTTCAGGGTGCTGTACATAAATTCAGGGAATTAAGTAAGGTGTTTATCCAGAGAAGTCAACTGCAACATAGAGTTGGAATCATTATTGTGGAGGAAATCAGATAGCTCGAAAAACAGAGAATCAGATCCAAAGCAATACTGTGAGTGGGGAAAATGAGTCATGAGGTCAGAAGCCAAAAAGATTAAAAGGAGGCCAAGAGGTGGAGTGCAAAGCAGGTCGGAGAGAGCAGTTCAGGACAGAGGCTGTGAAAAAAAAGGAAGCTCTTTAAGCCTGTGCTCCTGGCTTTAAGATCAAAATCTGTTCATTTCCTAAGCAGATTGCCATCACCCACAAGAGGGGAGGCCCGTCTACTTATGGTGCAAGCTATGGTTATCTGTAAGAATGTGAAGCAAAATTAGGATTTGGCTCCTGCTACAAGGAGCTGTGAACATTTAGAAGGGTAAGGGTGTGCCTGGACTAGACTGCTATGAACTGAAATTTTGAGAGTACTCTGGAAAGAATAAAAGTCCAGACAGGGAGCAAGTATAAAGGGGAGCAAATAAAAAAGGAAATAGCAAGGGTCAGATGAAGACAGAATACAATGAGAGGGAACATTATACAAATCTTACTATTGCTTTTCAGATAAGCCTAATGATCTTCTTAATAATTTATAAAGAACAGGAATATGATGTGATATTCAATAACCATGGGTCTGATAAGTTAGAAAAGTTAGTTCTTGCTCCTGATTTCTGCCCAAATCTCTGGGCTGCCCTCTAGTCTACTCCTGAATTGCCTGAAAACCTCTACAACTCTTCCCCAACTCCTCCAACTTCTCTAATTTCTACAAATCAGAAATAGTGATTAAAAGATTCTGGTTCCCAACATTTCAGACAAATGTGGACAGGTATGTGGCCACAAGGGAAGTTGGATATGAGTAGAAAATCAAAGACAGCCATTCTAAAGTATATGAGTCAAGCAGGATATCATATGTACTCGCTGATATCTTGTGTAGGTTGGTAGTAAAATCCTAGCTCTCCTGCATCTCTCTTCTTTTTACATGCTACAGATAGTACAAACTCCATAAAGAGTTAGGCTATTCTCAAAACTCAATAATCAAATTAGTGCCTACCTTCAAATAAAAATAAATTACAACCAATTATTGGGTCAAACCAAATAAAGCTATGTTTATTTGCCTGCTTCAACAGTGCAAACTCATTTCTAGCCATGGCTTTTGAGAATCGCAACATATGGCAGAAAGGCTAGAAACAGTTTACCCAAAAGGTGACCAACCTTAAGAAATAATCCTTTAAGTGAAGAGTGTGCTCTATGAGAGGAGCTGACTATCTACCAACAGTGGGTTTACAAGCCCAGAAAGTTCTCCCAGTGGTTTTCTATAGCCTCTAGCAACGCTGAAAGAGATTTGGATTCCTGAGCAAGATCAGCCTGAAAGAGCGTGTGTGTGCATCGCTAAGTCTTCACAAAGATTACAGCTCTTGAATTTCCAAGGCCATTTCTTGCTCTGATTCCCTTATTTCTTCTCACCTCATATATTTCGCTCTTCAGCTTGAAATTCCTATGCCAAGGCATGAACCAGCCTACTGAATTGTGGGCAGCTGTCTTGGCATGCATGGGCAATCAAATATTTGAAGAAAATTGATGAATAACCATGTGTCCATGAGATCCATAGGGCTTAGGGAATTAAAAGGCTTATTCTTGTGGTTAAACACCGGGAATGCCATCTCATTCCTGTCCACTGATTTCTCTATTATCAGCTGCTGAGCCACAAGCAGACCCCTTGTTCATCTGCCAAATTAGCCTTTCTTTCAAATTCCATTCTTGTTCTCAAGCTAAGGAATGCTACAGTTATTCCAAAACAAATCAAACTAGAACGGTTAATTGAACTTACTAGGTCATAATTACAGTATTGCAGCATTGGCCTGCATTTCTACAGGAAAATTTGATTATTGAACTTTCCTAATGTATTTATTTGGATTCTGATACCACCATTTAGAACCCAGTGGTCAAATCTACCATATTATAGATTACTGTGATGAATTCTTCCCAGAGCCCTAGGTTGACAAACTGTTTCCTTAGGAAGGAGGTTAGAAGAAATAACTGCTAATCATAAGGACTTGTATGTTGACAGATTACTATGTGTCCGACAGTGTTTGCATTATCTCCTCGAATACTCACATTAAACCAATAATGGCAGGGTACTCTTATTAATACCCCATGTTTACAGATGAGGAAACTGGGACTCAGAGAGGCGAGGTGACTTGCCAAAGATTACACAGCTGGTGAACATGAAATTGGAATTATTCCATATTTGTTTTGATTCAGAACAGGTGCCTTTTACTATACTGTATTGTCTCTTCTTGGAAAGTAACTGTTCCTTGCTTCACTAACAGGAACTCATCTGATTTTAATTTATTACAAAATGAACTACAGTAAACAGATGTTTCCCTTCTGGTGAACTGATGGGTTTGAGGCAGACTGAAGAAATTTGTAGATTATCCATCGCTGGTATTTATTGGTCATCTACTTGGTACCAGCCCATGAAGGTGGTTCAAAGGTGTTTAAGAAACAGTTATTACCATCAATAAGTAATTTTCTTACTAGAGAAGTAAGACTAACCAACAGAACACAAACTTTTTTTTTTAAATATTTGTACATACAGAACTGGGGTACAGGGGCAGCGAGAGGCTTCACCAGAGACAGAGTGGGGAGCAGAACAGGCAGATCGACGAAGTACACTGCTGAGGGGAGCAGCGGGCGGGTCAGGAGAGGTCTGCCGTGCCATGTGGTCACCTCCGGGGCAGGCGGGAATCGAACTCATGTGAAAGTGGCTTTAGCTTCTCAGTGCTGTGCTTTAACCCGCTGTGCCACCAGGGAGGGCCCAGAACACAAACATTTTTATATATGCACATATGCTTATTACTGTATGCCAGTTTATATGCCATATGTAAGTGTCATGGAGATACTGAGGTGATAAAGAGTGTATGGCTGACCTGAGAACAAAAAATACATTGTTTTTATAAACAGGTGTATAATGTTTGCTTTAAATGTTAGGTTAAAAGTAAAGTGAGCCTACCTAGGTCATTCTGGGTTTTTTTATTAGAAGCAAAAGAGAACAAATAACCAGACACATTTTTGTGGTTGAATAGGACTGTGAAGGATGGGTAAAATTTAAATAGGTGAGAGGCAGTGAGAAAACTCTAGTTTCAAAGAGGAACAGGGAAGGAAAAGTAGAAGTTATAGCAGAGGACCTCCCTGGTGGCACAGGGCTTAAAATCTCAACTCTATCAAACTATTGCCAGCCACTGTGGCATGAGTTCAAATTCCCAGCCAGGAAGGTGACCCACATGGCACTGCAGACCTCTTGTCTCGCCCACTGCTCCCCCAGCAGTGTATGTCAGCAGATCTGCCTGTTCTGCTCCCCACTCTGTCCCTAGTAAATCTTTTTTTTAATAAGATTTGTTTATGCATGCATGCAGAACTGTAGTACTAGCCAGAGGTGCACCCCCACACCTCTGGACTATACCCCAGTTCTCGTATGCATAAATGTTTAAAATAAATCTCTAAAAAAAATGAAGTTATGGCAGAGAGAAGGGAGATGAACCAGAGTGTTGAAAGCCAACAGAGAGGAGACACTCATAAATAGTTTAAGGTGTAAAACTCAGAATGATAAGCATAGGAAAATCAAGGACCAGTGGATGAGTTGATTGATACTTTTCTTATTGTGGGAAAATAAACATAAATTCAAATTCACCGTTTCAACCAAAGTGTAAAATTCAGAGAGACAAAATATATTCACAGTGCTGTGCTACAATCACTACTACTCAGTTCTAGAATTTTTCTATTATGTCAAATGGGAACTATTCTGAATAGTTCATATAAATGGAATCATATGCTACATAACATTTTGTGTCTGGTTATTTCATTCAGCATAATGTTTTTTAAACCCATCTATGTTTGTAGCATGCATAAGAATTTCTTTCCTTTTATGATTCTGTAATATCCCATTGACTGGATATACCACATTCATTTCTTCATTGATCTGTGATAGATATTTGGTTGTTTATACCCTTTAGCTATTGTGAATAGAGCTTGTATGAACAATGGTGCATAAGTTTTCCTTTGAATACTTATTTTCAATATTTCAGATATATATAACTAGCAATGGAATTACAGGATCCTATGGTAACATTATATTTAAATTTATTGAGGAAATGTGATGCTTTTCATGGAAACTTAGTATAGTGGCTAAAAACAAAGGCTTGAAGTTTGAGCTGAATCTTAGCTGTATTACTTACTAGTATGACCTTGAGCACATGTTACGACCTCAGAGCTTCTGTTTTCTCCTCTACTCTTTGGGGATTGTGTGACTTGATGTATATAAAGCACTTAGCACCGTACCTGGCACATAGTAAGCACTACAGACTTAGTGGCTGCAAGGAATACCTTATATAAATCTCATGCTCAATGTGATGATTGATGAACATCATAGGTAAGTGGAGGTACTTAGCCCTGTCCCACCTTACAGAATTCAGTAAGTGATCTGAATTTTCTAAGAAATGAACTGCTCTGGTTCCTTAACCCCTCAATGTTTAATTATCTGAATTATAAACATATACACACATTCACACAAATTATTCTAATAAAAAAGTTTCTTTAAAATGTCAAAAGCCTGTGTGTTTCTTTTTCTTTTTTAGAAAACAGAGACTTCCTAAGAGGCAGCTTTACATAGTATTAAAAACATATGTTCGAAATCAAAACGGACTAGGGAGTAAATTGTAATTTTGTGTTTACTTGCTGTGTAATCTTGAGCTTGTTACCTCACCCCTCTGAACCTTGGTGTCCTCAATGTAAACTTGGGATGTTTATAGTAGTAGTTACCCTTGTTTTGTTGTGAATATCAAGCAAGATAATGCAAACATAGTACCAAACACATGTCCGTTGCTACTGATCTACCCACAGCTTTTGACGTTCTTTGCTTTTCCATACATCACAAGCCATCAAAGTAGCCTGTGGCTGTTAAAGAACCAGCAGACTTTAGTTAGACTTGACAGAATATCAAGTGGTCATAAATATTCTTTCCAGGGCCCTCTCTGGTGGCGCAGCGGGTTAAAGCACTGCACTGAGAAGCTTAAGCCACTTCCGCATGAGTTCGATCCCCACCTGCCCCAGAGGAGATTCACATAGCGCGGCAGACCTCTCCTGACCAGCCCGCTGCTCCCCTCAGCAGTGTACTTCCTCGATCTGCCTGTTCTGCTCCTCACTCTGTCTCTGGTGAATCCTCTCACCCTCCGCATCTCTGGCCTGTACCCCAGTTCTGTATGAGTAAATAAATCTTAAAAAAATATATTCTTTACAAACGAAATGAAATTCTGCCATAACAAAAGCAGCTTAAGACTCTATAATCTCAAGTGTATTTTCTGAGTTTCCTGCATGTGATAGGAATCTCTGCGTTGGAAATTATATTTGTCTAAGAGGGATTACACGGAGCAGAATCATATATAGTACTTGAGACGAAAGGCGAAGAAGCAGTGAAAGGAACGAACATCTATTGTACTCTGTGCACTCAATTTGTCACACTTGATCTTTATAGCAATCCTATTGCAAGGTAAATTTCCTATTCCCATGGCATAGCTGCAGAAACTGGGACTCAGATGGGATTTACTTGCCTAAAACTAGTTAGTGTCAGAAACAAGACTTGAACCCATATCTTTCTGAAGACTTCAATTCACATACCATACTTTAAAGAATTTCTGAATTCTTGTTTTGCTATTGGTGAAGCAGAAACCAAGAAATGTAAATTGAGTCACCTAAGGTCACTCAACTAGTTGATGATAAATCACGGACTAGAAACTGGTACCAAGAATACCAGCTGTTTCTTTAACACATCTGAATGTACGAGTGATGTTGTGCTTCTTCAGTTTTAAAATGAGTAAAAAGATTGATAAGAAGCATCTGGTATTTTTCTTTTTCTTTCTGACGTAAGCAGGAGTCTAAGGGATTAGGGAAAAAAAGTCATTGTAATAAAGTAAAAATGAAATCAACAGACAACTATAAATCAGAGACATTCTACAGCGGAGGAGAGGGGAACAAGATCAAAACTTGGGACTATGGTGATGGCACATGGGAGAAGTGATGGTGGGAAGTCCATGGGGATTACAACTGAGACAAAAAAAATGTACAAAATGAAGAATGATGTAAAAAAATATAATTTTTTTAAAAATTGATGAGAATCTGGAAACGAATTCCATCAGCAGCTTAATGCCTTCCACTTCATGTTTCATGGGCTTTATTGGGCAAATATTTTGTCTCGTTAGAAATGAACCAGCGGCCCGATTGTTGCATGGTATCTGCAGACCCATTGTGTTTGCCACTGGATGTTCAGAAGCAGAAAGGCGGGCATGGAAAAGGAAGTCCATAGGATATTTCAGTTCTATTGTATAAACAGGTACACTGAAAGATTAATTTTATGTGCTAGCTTTGATATCATATGGCACCTGGATATTTGTTAAAAGTACAGATGTTGCTATGAAGTTATTTTTTTAATATAATAAACATTTAAATCAGGGGCCTCACTGGTGGATCGGGTTAAAGTCAGCGCTGTCAAGTTATCAGCAGCACGAGTTTGACCCCCAGCCAGGGAGCTCACCCACATGGCACAGCAGGCCTCTCCCCATCTCTCCCGCTGCTCCCCTCAACAGTGTATTTCAGCAGACCTGCCTGTTCTTCTCCCCACTCTGTCTCTAGTGAATCATGTCACCCCGCCCAACACACACACACACCTCTGGTCTATACACCAGTTCTTATATTCATAAATAAAAATAAATCTCTATAAAAAAACTTTTATATCAGTAGATTTGGAGTAGGGCAAATTTCCATTTTATAATGTGAGTAGATCCCATCCAATCAGTTGAAGTCTTAATAAAAATAGGCCTTGAAACTGCAACATTAACTCTTCTCTGGGCCTCTTCCCAATGACTTTAATAACTGCTAATAATTCTAATAACATACTTTATTTGTAAGAAGATAATTCACTTAATTCCAAAGGATTAACCTTGCCAGAAGCAAAAAATAGATTATCCTTCTCGCTTTAGACTATTTTTATTGTTTAAATCTATTCACTGAACTTATTAATTCAATAAACATTTATTGAATCTTGGCTTTGTCCATTGTATGTAATGACAAAGTGGTCATTATCTGAGAAATCTCAAACTTGCCAGGGCTGTTTCTAAATCTTGGCCTGATCGCTGGAACCCAGGCTATGGATGGAGAAATTATTTGCTATAGCTCTGGAGCAAAGAACAGGCACAAGGAAGCTGTAAAACGTGAGCTGGACCAAAATAGAAAGTGAATAGGCCAATGCAATAACCCTTTCTAGCCTTTCACCTCCTGGTTGCCTCCTTGGTTTCCAGGCTCTATCAGTGTACCATTCATCAAAAAGGCTGACCCTGGGCATTTTAGTGAGGTTTGTGACCTTCAAATGTGGTGAATTGCTGGGGTTTTGAGTTGTATTTTTTTTTTTCAGATAAAAATGGTGTACAACACCACATGTGATTTGGAAGAACAGTCACATCACTTCAGATTATTATTACTACATCATGCCCAAATCAAAACATCCATAATCCCCCCACCACAGTCCATTGGGCCCTCTCTTTTTTTAAAAAAAGATTTATTTATTTATACGAATAGAACTGGGGTACAGGCCAGAGGTGCAGGGGTGGTGAGAAGACTCACCAGAGACAGAGTTGGGAGCAGAACAGGCCGACCGAGAAAGTACGCTGCTGAAAGGAGCAGCAGGCAGGTCAGGAGAGGTCTGCCGCACCATGTGGGTCATCTCCAGGGTGGGGATCAAACTCATGCTGAAGTGGCATTAGCTTCTTAGTGCTGTGCTTTAACCCGCTGCGCCACCAGGGAGGGCCCAGGGCCCTCTCTTTGTTCCTCATCCACAACTTCTCCCTCAATTTAAAAAAAGAAAAGGCAACTTACTGAACGGGAGGCAATGTTTGCCAATAATGAGCCTGAAATGGATTAATACATAAAATATATAAACAACACATACAGCTTAACAAAAATAAAAAGAAAACAACCATTTGAAAAATTGGCAGAAGATAGGAATAAGTACTTCTCCAAAAAAGACATACAGATGACCTAAAGGTGCATAAAAAAATGTTCAACATCACTTATAAGAGAAATGCAAAGTAAAACCACAACGAGATATCACCTCACCCCTGTGAGAATGGTCTATATAAAAAAAAATGTCTGTAAATAACAAACGTTGCAAGGATGTAGAGGAAAAGGAACACTCATTCATTGTTAGTGGGAATATAAATCAGTACAGCCTTTATGGAAAATTCGTTACAGGTTCCTCAGAAGACCAGCAATTAAATTATCAATGATCCAGCAATACCACTTCTGGATATTTAAACAAGGACTGTGGAAATACTAACACGAGAAGATTGATGTACCCCTGTGTTCATAGCAGCATTATTCAGTATAGCCAAGATACGGAATCAATCTAAATGCCCATCAGCTGTCAACTGTGTAAAGAAATCTTATATATACTCAATGGAATGTTAATCATCTATTTGAAAAGATTAATTGGTGCCTATTTGAGGCAAAAATGGACGAATTTTGAGGTGGTTATACCAAGTGAAATAAGTCAGAAAAATGAAAGTTATAAATGGTTCTATTCATTTGCAGAATGTAAATAACCAAAGAAATAACCAAATGAATAACTCTTAGATGATGTGAAAAACATACTGATTACAAAGGGAAGCAGGGGAAGTGAAGAGTGGACAGAGGAGATAATTTGATAGGGTATAGACACTGAACTTGGGGAGGGGTGAGCGAAGCATGTGCACATGTTGAGGGTGAAATTTTACTCTCCAAATTAAATTGTTTTTGCGAACAAAAGGCAAATCAATAAATATAATTAAAAATGTTAAGAAATACTTATAAATACTGCTTTTAAAAATGTTAATTACACTTACTCCCAAAGACAAAAACTTTCCTCTCACCCATTGCACTGCAGTCAGTTTTGTGAGAAAAGACTAATTAAGGCCCATAGAATATTTAGAGAATGATGCAAGAGAGTATATAAATATTTTCAGTTTTTCACAGTATCTGATCCAATACCTGCCTATAGATCTTTAGTGTGGCTGTTCCTTAGGACTTCAACCCTTTACACTCTGCACAATGTCATCCATGTACAATTCTATGTTGTAGTCCAAATCTTTCTTCCAAATTCCAAATCCATATTTGTACCAATTGTTCAACTTCAAATTTGCCAATTCAGACCATCTTATTTCATCTAGTTCTACTTCTCTCCAAGTGGTCTCAATTATTTTGAAACAAATCCCAGAAACAAGTTTCATTAAGTATCTTTTAAAAATGTTACAGAATCATCCAAAATACTGTTATCACACAAAAACAAAATCAACAATAATGCCATAATAAAATAAAATGTCCAGTGTTCATATTTCCTCATTTAAAAAAAGTGGAATCATTCTTTTAGTGAGATAACTTGATTTGGAATACTATATGCGATGTCAGATGTGTGTTATCACCCAACCTCATTATTTTATAAGTGGTTGTGCTTCCTTCCATCTTAGGATCCAAATAAAGTCCCTACGATGTAATTAGATGATAATTTTTTCAATTCCTATAAAAATTTCGCACAATTTTGAGGAGTTGGTTGCTCTTCTCATGCATCCTATATTTACTGAAGTGTTGGTAGTTACATCTAGAGATTCAGATTCTGTTTCTCTCCCTCTCCTTCTAAGATTATTTCATCCTAGCTTACCAAGTGACATTTTTTTCTTCCATTAGGAGACACAAAATGCCTGCAAATGTCTGCTTGTTTCTTTCTCTGATGATAGCAGTTGTTGCTATTCATTGCCTCAATCCATTACTTCATAAAGGCTTAAAATTATCAATTCTAGGGCCTCCCTGTTGGCACAGCAGGTTATGTCTCAGCACTATGAGGCTGTCCGCAGTCACTGCAGCACACGTTTGATCCCTGGCCATGGAGGTGACCCACGGGGAGCAGCAGACTTCTCCTGTCTCACCCACTGCTCCCCTCAGCAGTGTATTTTAGTAGTCCACTTGTTCTGCTCCCCACTCTGTCTCTGGTGAGAATCCTGACCTATACCCCAGTTCTTATATGCATGGATAAATAGATCTTTAAAAGAACAAAATGTTAACTCTAGAAGTCTCTGCTCTTTTAGGAGAAACTTCCCCTCATTAATTTTTATGGTTACCTTCAGTTATAGAATTTATTTACAAGGCAGGATGAATGCTTCATTCCACCACAGATCCTTTTCTTTACCTTTTTTTTTAACCAATTTAAAAAATAGTTATTTCCCTCGTGTCTTTCAAAGGAGAGGTATCAAGAGGCTCCTGTTTGTGAGCATAGGGGAAGGTTCTTTTAAGAGCTCATGTAGTGTTTTTTTGTTTGTTTGTTTAGATTTTTTATTATAATAGTTTGTTTTTACATCATTTTGTGCCTTTTTCCATCTCAGTTGTAATCCCCGTGGGCTTCCCATCACAAATTCACCCGTGTGTCATCACCATAGTCCCGTGCACTGACCCCCATTTTACATCCTATTCCCCACTCCACCCCCATAAAATGAAAATGTCTCTAGTATATAGTTGTTCATTATTCCCCGCCTCATAGCTCCTGCTATGAGTGAAACCACCTGGTATTTTTGTTTTTCTTTCTGGCTTATTTCACTAAGCAGGCTCCCTTCCAGCTCCATCCATGTTACTGCAAAAGACATGTGTTTACTTTTTTGATCACTGATTAATATTCCATTGTGTATATGTACCACATCTTTTTAATCCAGCCATCTACTTTTGGGCATTTGAGTTGATTCCATGTCTTTCCTATTATAAATAAAGCAGCAATGGAGTTCATGTAGTTTTAAATATTTTTTAAAGATTTATTTATTTATGCATATAAGAACTTGGGTGCAGGCCACAGTTGTGGGGTGGGAGGGTGAGAGGATTTACCAGAGACAGAGTAGGGAGCAGAACAAGCAGATCTGCTGAAATACATTTCAGCAGGGAGCAGCAGGTGACACAGGAAAGGTCTGCTGTGCCATGTGGGTCAGCTCCCCGGCCAGGGATCTATCTCATACTGCAGTGGCTGCTGATAGTTTCATAGTGCTGAGACTTAACCCCTTATATCATCAGAGGTGTAAAATATTTAAAACTAGAGGCTCACTAGTTAAATTTTTTTTTAAAGATTTATTTATTTGTGCATACAGGCCAGAGGCTCAGGGGCAGCGAGAGGCTTCACCAGAGACAGAGTAGGGAACAGAACGGGCAGATCGACAAAGTACACTGCTGAGGGGAGCAGCGGGCGGGTCAGGAGAGGTCTGCCACGCCATGTGGTCACCTCCAGGACAGGCGGGAATCGAACTCATGCGGAAGTGGCTTAAGCTTCTTAGTGCTGTGCTTTAACCTGCTGCACCACCAGGGAGGGCCACTAGTTAAATATTTTAACTGTCTCATTCCTTGCAGTTCTCCATATTGATGCTTAAATCATCACTTACTTGGCCAGTGGAGGCCTGCTCAAATTGACTCTCCAGTCCTTTCCAGTATCCTGATTGTTTTTTAACAGTTTACTGAAGTGTAATTGACATGCAGTAAATCACAGATATCTAAATGTGTACAGTTTGCTAAATTTAAGCATACACACAACCATGCAAACCATTACCGCAGTCAACTAGATGAACTCATTCATCACTGCCAAATGTTTTCTTGTGAAACTTTATAATCCTCCCGCTCACACTTTTGTTATTGCCAGCCATGAATAATTTGTTATTTGAACAATAACAAATCTGCTTTCTGTCACTATAGATTAAATATCATTTTCTAGAAATCCATGTAACTTAAAATATGGCATGTGTATGTTTATACTGACTTCTTTGACATAACATGATTGTTTTGATATTCACTCATGACATTACCAGTATAGTCCCTTATCAACTATTTGACTTGCAACTATTTTCTCAGTCTGAGGCTTGTCTCTACATTCTCTTAAAAACATTTTTCAAAATGTAGTTTTTAATTTAGTTGCAGCCCAATTCTCAATTTTTCCGCTTTTACATCATTTTTTCTGTTGTATCTAACAAATTCTTGCACAACTATTTTCTCCCAATTTTGTACTGAAAAAAAAAAAGTTTTGGGTTTACATTTAGTTCTACAATTCATCTTCAGTTATGTTTTTATATTGTATGAGTTATGTATCAAAGTTATAAAGTTGTCATATGGATATCTAATTGTTCCAACACCATTTGTTGAAGCCTACCTCTTCTCTGCTGAATTGTCTTTGCAGTTCTAACAAAATTAAATTTCCTATATATGTGTGGGTTTATTTTCTGCAGTCTCTATTGTGTTGCACAAATATATTTGTCTATATTTTCTTTTTTTCTTTTAATTTCTTTTTTTTATGTTTCCTAATGTGGATCCACCACATTTGTCTTTCTTTATGCCAGTAACACACTGTTTTGATTGCTGTAGCTTCAAAAAAGTCTTTGAAATCAAATCTTATAGGTCTTGAAACTTTGTTTTTCAAAGTTGTTCTGATTATTCTAGGTCCTTTTCCTTCTCATATGCATTTTAAAATTTCATCGACTCTGAAAATCAACTGGGGACTCACCCATAGCTTAACAACAGCTTTCTACTATTTATGTCTTCTTTAATTTTCTCACTAAGTTCTCAGTGTACAGGTTCTGCACATATTTTGTCAGCTTTATCCCTAAGTGTTTCATATATGTGATGCCATCCAAATCATATTTTAAATTTCAGTTTCCAATGCTTGTATCTAAAATGTAGTATAATTGATTAATATAAATTAATCTTCTATCTTCGAACATTAAAAACTTATAGTTCTGGGCCGCCCTGGTGGTGCAGTGGGTTAAGCGCAGCACTGAGACTCTAAAGCCAGTACAGCATGAGTTCGATACTTGCCCCGAGGTGACCCATTTGGGCGGCAGACCCCTCCTGACCCGCCCGATGCCCCCTCAGCAGTGTACTCGTCAGTAGGCTTGTTCTGCCCTCTACTCTGTCTCTGGTGAATCCTGCATCTCTGGCCTGTACCCCAGTTCTGTATGCATGAATAAATAAATCTTTTAAAAACAAAAACAAGGGCCGTCCCTAGTGGCGCAGCGGGTTAAAGCACAGCACTGAGAAGCTAAAGTCACTTCAGCATGAATTCGACCCCGCCGGCCCCAGAGGTGACCACATGGCCAGCAGACCTCTCCTGACCCGCCCACTGCTCCCCTCAGCCGTGTACTTCGTTGACCTGCCTGTTCTGCTCCCCACTCTGTCTCTGGTGAATCCTCTCATCCCCTGCATTTCTGGCTTGTACCCCAGTTCTGTATGAATAAATAAATAAATCTTTAAAAAAAAAACACAAAACTTATTAGTTCTAGGCTCTCCCTGGTAGTGCAGAGGAGTCAAAGCACTGCATTATGAAGCTCTACAAAGCCACTGCAACACGAGTTCGATCCCCGGCCAGGGAGATGAACAACATGGTGTGGCAAACCTCTTCTGACCCGCCCACTGCTCCCCTCAGCAGTGTATTTCAGTAGATCTGCCTGTTCTGTTCCCCACTCTGTCTCTGGTGAATCTTCTCACCCACCACACCTCTGGTCTGTACCCCAGTTCTGTAAGCATAAATAAATAAATCTTTAAAAAAAAAACTTATTAGTTCTAGTAGCTTTTTTGTAGCTGCCATAGTATTTTTTATATTGTGATCTTGGAATAAAGAATTTTACTTCTTAACTTCAAAGACACACCACACCCATGCTTTATTGTTCTGGCTAGACCCACCAGTACTTTTATACACTGAAGAAGTTTCCTTCCATTTCTAGTTTGCTTTGGGCTTCATTAGGAATGGATGTTGAATTTTGTCAAAAAAAATTGCATCTATTAAAATAATCATGTGTTTTTTTTTTCATTTTTGATCTGCTAATATGATGAAATATATTGACTGACTATATTTTTTACTGACTTTTAAATGTTAAGCCATTTTACCATTCTTGGGTTAAACTACACTTGATCACAATGAACCATCATTTTTATATATTGTTGGATTTCATTTCTTAAATTTTTATTAATTTTTTTTTGTGTTTATACTTCTGAAATATATTAGAAAGGTAATGGTAACGCTTGACTCATCAAATGAATTAGGAGGTAATCCCTCATCTTTAATTTTCTGGAAAAGCTTGTGTGGCATTGGCATTATTTATTCCTTGCATGTTTGGTAGAAATCACCAGGGAGACTATCTCACCTAAGTATTTTCTTTGTGGGGAGGGTTTAATTATAAATTTAATTTTTTAAATTGATACGGGACTATTCAGATTATCCATTTCTTCTTCAGTGAGCCTTGGCGGTGTGTGTATTGCAAACGAAATTACCAAAAATGTAGCTGAAGCGTTGCCACAAGAGGGCTTTTCTGGAATCAGTTTTGCATGTCATTTTGCCAGAAAAAAAAAAATAGGTCAATTTTGAAACCATGAGACATAGACACACAGAGGTACTAAGCTACTCTGTGCTTATGAACTTTGTTAACACCCAAAATTCTGAACTAGAGTGTGAACTTTGCTTATAACATATAAAGGTTTTTTTTTTCTTTCTTTTTTTTTTTTTTAAAGCATGATGCATTTTAAAGTCTGTTCCCACCAACCAAGTAGACTTCTTGACTAGTTTCTATTTTCTGCAAATGAGAAGGGATTAGGGCTGTTTCTTCTACTTTTAGAAAAGCAGGCATACGTGACAAGTTAGTTTGTCTTGCTCACCCTGCAAGCAAAATTAAAATTAACTTCTGAAAGGATTTACAGCTTAAAACACAGTCATAAAATTAGGTAAAGTAACATGCTATTCTTGGCAAATGAAGACAGAGATTGAAGTCTGCTATTTACTGCATTTTTGTATTTAGAGGGAGGTTTCCCCCTCAGTTTTCTTTTAGTCTTGAAGGATAGATTCGCTGTTAGTGATTCTATTTTCTTTTTCAGATCTTCCTCCTCATATCAACTTTACTAATGTTGTGAGCAAGACAAAATACCTGTAGTCTTATCTACTTTAGTAGGACTTAGAAACTACTTCACGAACTGAATAGTTAGCTATTATTTTTATGAGAACGACCTATATTTCTTTCCCATTCTGTCTCCTTCTAATAGTTGCTACTGTTGGTGAACACCAAATAGACAAACTGTCCATCTGAACTGGACATGTGTTAGATTCCTTTCACCTAGTACAAAAGACATAAATAATAGTGTCCTTGATCATTTAGACTCAATAACAGAAGAGACCATCTGTCAGGATATTTCCAGCAAGCTACCAGCCTCTGTCTTAATCCCAAACCTACCTATTCCTGTAATTTCACTTTGAGAGAATATATCAAACTTTTCATCTTAACATAAGTTTCCAAATAGAAACCCTAAAGAATTTTGTTCTCAACCTGGAGATTTTTCTAAAGGCATCATATTATAAGTGAGCAAAAAAACTTAGGGCCAAGCCACTAAGACCCATGACATTGTATGCCCTAAACTCTGGTAGCAAGAGTAACAAGCAGAATAATCTTGTATATATATATATATATATTTTTTTTTAGAAAACTGTTATCACCATTTCTAGAGAGTAGTCAGAAGTAGAGGCTGTTATATTGGAAAGTGCATGCCATAACGAAATGTCAGTATTGCTATTGTTGGGAAAAGGGGGAAAGTAACATTTAAGAAAGAATGTGTGAATATATTGTGTATAATTGTATCTCGATAAAATTGTTACGAAAGATAAAAAGAAGGCTATGATTAATATTTCCAAAGAAATAGATGGAATATGAAAGGCCTTTCAGGAAAATGAATAGAAAATAGAATTGCTAAAAAGTTGACGATTATACAAGTAGAATCCAAGCATCCCTTGAAGATATTGCAAATTTGATTCCAAAATACCACAAATATTACAACAAAAGGATTCACATGAATTTTGTTTCCCAGCACATATAAAAATTATGTTTATACTATACTATAATCTATTAAGTGTGATAACATAGTACCTAAAAATGTACATATTTAATTTTAAAATACTTTATTGCTAAAAAATGCTAGCCAACATTCGAGCATTCAGTAAGTTGTTGTTTTTTTTTTTTTGCTAGAGAGGATTTTGCCTGGATGTTGATTGGTGCTGACTGATCAGAGAGATGGTTGCTGAAGGATGTGGTGACTGGTCATTACACAAGATAGGACAACAATAATATTTGCTGCATACTTTGAGTCTTCCTTTCACAAGTTTCAGTAGATGGAATGCTTTTTGAAAGCACTTTTTTTAAAGAGACATTGTTTTATATCATTGTATATAATTTAACGGAATGGGTTCACACATTTTCAGATGCATGTTTCCAAAGCAGTCCCCTAACCAAGCACCCTTATTCCTCCACTATAAACCACTGGGCCCCGTCCCCATTGTTCTCCCTCTCTCATCTGCCCCCTCTCATAGCCTCAGTTCTACAGTTAGATTCTAGGGTTTGTTTTGGTTTAGTTTTGCCAGTTCCTTTGCTTTGTTTCTTGATATTACACATATGGATGAAATGATACATTATTTGCCTTTCTCCTTCCAAGGTATTTCACTTAGCATAAGAGCCCTCCAGTTCTATCTATGTTGTCACAAATGGAATTATGTCATCTCTTTCTATAGCTGAGTATTATTCTACTGTGTATATATACCACACCTTCAAAGGCCACTCATTTGTCCTACACACTTAGGTTGTTTCTGTAACTCGGCTATTGTAAATAGCACAGCAATGAACATAGGAGAGCATGTACCTTTCAAATTTTTGTTTTTTCATTCCTCGGTCAAACTCTGGTTTTGTGCTTCTCCATTAATCCAGTTCTCCCTTTAATAACATCCTTTAGTGCTCCCTTTATCATCATCCTACCACTCTTAATTCTTTGCTATAGAGTCTAGCTTTACTTTAAGCAATTCTAAAGTAAAAGCTGTTTGAGAGAATTTAAACATAAACATTAAACCAAGTTTAATGAGTCTTTTCCAATATTCAATGTGTATTTGCCTTTTAAGACTAGATCCCTATGTGTTTGTGAATGAAAGGCTCTGGAGAGAGAAGGGAGTGATCTGTGGGAGTTGGCTCCCTACTAGGTAAGACTTGTCACCCACATTTTATTTTAAAGATGAAGCTGACACCAGACATTGCTAAGTAATTCAGGAAGGCATTTCCCGCCAACATTTGTCTGTGTTCACACATACAAATACAACTGAATTGGCAAGAGGGTGGAAAGGTGAATGCTAGATTTCACCTGGAAAAGTTCTAACCAGTAAGAATAAAGCAGGACCTGAGGGGATAAACTTCTCCAGTTAAAACTTAAAGCAAATTCTGGGCCCTCCCTGGTGGCGCAGCAGGTTAAAGCACAGCACTAAGAAGCTAAAGCCACTTCAGCGTGAGTTCAATTCCCGCCAGTCACGGAGGTGACCCACATGGTGCGGCAGACCTCTTCTGGCCCTCCCACTGCTCCACTCAGCAGTGTACTTTATCAGTCAGCCTGTTAAGCTCCCAACTCTGTCTCTGGTGAATCCTTTCACCGCCCCTGCACCTCTGGCTTGTACCCCAATTCTGTATGCATAGATAAATAAATCTTTTTTTAAAAAAAGAATTTAAGGGGCCCTCCCTGGTGGTGCAGCAGGTTAAAGCACAGCACAAAGAAGCTTAAACCACTTCCGCATGAGTTTGATTCCCGTCTGCCCCAGAGGTGATCCACATGGCGAGGCAGACCTCTCCTGGCCCACCCTCTGCTCCCCTCAGCAGTGTACTTCATTGATCTGCCTGTTCTGTACCCCGCTGCTCCCCTCAGCAGTGTACTTCATTGATCTGCCTGTTCTGTACCCCACTCTGTCTCTGGTGAAGCCTGTCACCCTCTGCATCTCTGATCTATACCCCAGTTCTGTACAAATAAATAAATGGGTAAATCTTTAAAAAAAAAAAAAAGAAAGAAAGAAAGAAAGAAAAGAATTTACTTTTTGAATTTGCTTTAAGTTTTTTTTTAAGATTTATTTATTTATGCATACAGAACTGGGGTACAGGCCAGAGGTGCAGGGACAGTGAGAGGATTCACCACACACAGAGCAGGGATCAGAACAGGCAGATCGATGAAGTACACTGCTGAGGGGAGCAGCTGCTGGGTCAGGAGAGGTCTGCCACGCCATGTGGGTCACCTGGGGTGGGGGATCGAACTCATGCTGAAGTGGCTTTAGCTTCTTAGTGCTGTGCTTTAAACCTGCTGCGCCACCAGGGAGGGCCTCAAAAAGTAAATTCTTAACACACAAATAGGTACATTAAATGTTGCCCATAATGTTCTTAAAATAGGTGCCTATTTTTTTCCTTTGCCAGCAATTATTTATTGAGCAGTCAACAAAAGAATAGCATTTCTTAGGGGTAGTTACTGAGAGTAGGTTAGGAATCTTGGAGCTTTAAGGGTGGAGGGGATATGAGGACCCACAGTTCACATGAAGATAAGGTGATCAGATTCGGCCAATGAAAATACAAGCCAAATTGAATTTCAATATCAGAAAACAATAGAAGACTTTTAAGTATAATTATATCCCAAGTCAGCATAAATACACCACACACAGTATCTATAGCTAATTACACTAAAATTCTATTTGTTGTTTGTTGTTTATCTGAAAATCAAATTTAACTGAGTTTTCTGAAATATTTTATGCAAAAATCCTATAGGTATATCATGACCACTTATATGACATGTTTGTGAGGTGTCTCAAACGTAGTTTTAATAATATTTAAATTACACATTCTGTAATTTACTAACTTTTTAGAAACTTAAGAATGAATTCTAGTTTCCTTCCATAACTGAGTCACTGTCATTAATTTATATTCCTACTAAAATGCTTTCCAAAGAACAAGGGAAAGACTGATTGTAAGGATTAGATTAATTAATTTACTCAACAAGCTATGTGTTCTGATATGCTAGGTGCTGGGTATATGATAATAAAAAATTAAATATAACTCATGTATAAAAATTCATTGTAACTTTTTATTCACAACAACCCAGAAGTAGAAAAAGCCCAAATTTCCACCAATAGGTGAATGGATAAACAAGTTGTGGTATATTTACACAATGGAATTTTTTGCAGAATTAAAGAACAAATTGTTAATTCATGTAACTACATGGACAAATGTCACAAATAATATGGTGAACGAAGGAAGCCAAATGCGTAAGAGTATATTCAGTATGAATTCACTGCAGTATGTAAGGTCTAGAGTGGGCAAACTAAAAACATGATAATAGAAATCATAATAGTGGTTATCTCATGGTGGGTGGGGGAATGAGGTGTTTGGGAGGTAAGGATATTCTGCAACAGTGGGCATTTATATCTTGATAAGTGTGATGTTTATGAGTGTAGACATTTGTCAAAACTTATCGAACTATACAATTAACGATCAGGACATTTTACTGGTAGTGAACCACACACTAATTAAAATAAATATAAGACCTACCATTGTGGAGTTTATACTCTCATATGAGATGCAGATAAAGTTACACAAAAAAATAGCATTGTGACAATGTGATGGAGAAAAACAGAACACAATAAAAATTTATAATATTTAAGTCATTAAGAAAGATGCAAGCATTATTTCTTCAGTCAACAAATATTCATTGTCTTCTTTGTGCCAGGTACTATATTATACCCTAGGAATATACTGTCAAATAAAATAAACCTGACCCCTGCTCTATATTTGTATATAGAAAATAGGCATTGGGAAAATAAATAATAATATTTTAAATTATAACTGGGCTCTATGATGCAAAGAAGGTGCAGAAACATATAACAGGGACACTTGCTTTCTTGGTGTTATCAGAAAAGATATATCTGAGAAAGAAATATTAAACTATGGTCTGAAGAATAAAGAAGCATCTACTAAGTCAAGGGAGTACAGCAAAGAATCTTCCAGATACAGAGAAAAATATGTATACATAACTTGTGGTGGAAGAGAGCATGGCACATAGGAAAACCTAAAAGCCAGAGTGAAAGAAAAAATGTAGAGAATGACATGAGGCGATGTTGAATAGGTAGGAACAGAGCAGCCCATGCAAAGTGTACATGCAGATTATGTTGGGAAGTTAGTTTTTATCTTTAGTAACAGGAAGTCACTGAATAGTTTTAAGCAAGAAACATGGTTAGATATATTTTTAAGGAAATTTTTCTAGTAGCAGTATGGATATGGACAAAAGGCGGTAATAGTGAGGTGAGGGATCTATGAAGAGATTGGTGCAGTGAGAGAAAGTGGTGATTCAAGCAAGACTTATGGTGATTGCATGGAGAGAAGTGAATGGCTATAAGACATATTCAAATAGAGTTATACAACCAGAAAGGACAAGACTAGAAGCAAGACTTTCTCACACCATGTCTACCACACAGAGTTGAGGCCACCTTCTAATGTCCATCTACCTTCTGTGTATAAGGGCACACTGCATTAGGCCCTATGGAAAAAAGACAAATAAAAAAAACATACTGTACTGTAGGAACTTAAAAGTCTAACTTAAGAGATATCTATAATCAAACGAAGGTGAGAAATGTCATTGGAAAAGATAGAGATAACCTTTCTAAAACTTAGATGTGATTATGTCTTCTCTTGTCTCAGAAACCTTTGCTCACTCCTTCTCACCTGCAAAGTTCGAAATCCAACCTGGCACTTAAAGGTCCTTCTAAATGAAGTTAAATCTACCATTGAAGACCAACCTATCACTTCAACACATGCATAACTTGTTATTGTACTTTTCTTTATTGTGTTTAACAGACACTGCTTTTTTTTGTTTGTTTACAAATGGAAGGTTTGTGGCAACATTTTGTAAAGCAGGTCTATAGGTATTTTTTCAACAGCATGTCATTTTCCAACACTTTATGTTTCTGTGTCATTTTGATCATTCTCACAATATTTCAAACAATCATTATTATTATTACTGTTATTATTTCCATAACTGTCATGGTGACCTGTGAGCAGTGATCTTTCATGTTACTGTTATAATTGTTTTCAAGAAGCATTAGCTATACCCACTAAAGGTAGCAAACTTAATGAATATTGTGTGTGTACTGACTATTCCACTGACCCACCATTTTCCAGCCTCTCTCCTTTTCCTAAGGCCTCCCTATTCCCTGATATACAACAACATTGAAATTAGGCCAGTTAATAATTCTAGAATGTCCTCTAAGTATTCAAGCAATGGAAACATTTCATGTCTCTCACTTTAAATGAAAGGCAGGGAATGATTAAGGTTAGTGAAGAAGGCATGTAAAAAGTTGACATAAAAATTAAATATCTTGTGCCAAACAGGTAGTTGTAAATGCAAAGGGAACATTATTGATGGAGATTAAAAGTGCTGCTTTAGTGAACACACATGATAAGAAAGTGAAATAGACATTGTTTATATGGAGAAAGTTTTGCTGGTCTAGTTTGATAAAATCAGCCATAACACTAACTTAAGACAAAAACAAAGCCTACTCCAGACCAAGATCTCAACTCTTAAATTTTGTATAGGCTGAGAGATACGAGGAAGCTATGGGAAAAAAGTGTGGAACTAGTAGAAGTTGGTTCTTGAAGTCAAAGGAAAGAAGTTGTCTTCTTAACTCAAAGTGCAAGGTTATGCAGCAAGTGCTAATGTAGAAACTGTATCAAGATTTCCAGAAAATCTAGCTAAAATAATTCATGAAAGTGGCTACACTAAACAACATGCTTTCACTGCAGACATAACTGCCTTCTACTGGAAGAAGCTGTCATCTAAGACTTTCACAGCTAAAGAAGAGGCAAAGCCTGGATTCGCAGATTCAGAAGCAGCCTGACTGTCTTGTTAGAGGCTGATGCCAATCATGACAATGCCCGTTTACCATTCTGAAAATCCTACACCTTATGAATTTTGCTAAATCTACTCCACTTGTGCCATCTTGATGGGACAGCAAATTCTGGATGAAAGCACATCTGTCCAGAACTTAATTTACTAAATATTTAAGACAACCATTGTGACATACTACTTAGCAAAAAAAAAGATACCATTCAAAATATTACTGTTAAATGACAATGTACCTGCTCCTACAAGAGCTTGGATAGAGAGGTACTGTCCAAAGAGATCCATGTTGTTTCTGTACCTGCTAGTACAATATGCATTCTGCAACCTATGCATCAAGGAGTCATGTCAAATTTTCAAGTCCTTTTATTTAACAGATACATATATAAGGCTTTAGCTGCCATAGATAGTGATTCCTCTGATCAACCTGGTAATTGTTGTCTATTGTTAAATTAATCTCTTTTGAAGGTGTGACTAGGTTAATTTGTAAGAACTGGGGGTCCTCTATCATGGTTCTCAGTTTTCATATCACCATCTCTGGTCCAAGCCTATGGGTGTTTCCTAGAGCAGTCCTCTGTAGTGACTAAAAAGTCCATATCCCTGTTTTCCTGGGACTTGAGGGTTTTTCATTTCTACAGCTGTTTCAGTGATGATGTTCATCATCTCTATCCCCACCTCCAATTTCTGGTCTTGTGATGCCTCCATCCCAGATTTTTTATTTATTTTTTTACTCCATTCTTCCTTCAGTAAGGAGAAAAAGGAACTCTTGCACACTCTGGTAGGAATATAGACATGTTCGGTCCCTTTGGAAAAACAGTGTTTTCCAAGTTCTCAAAATATTAAAAGTAGATCTGCCCTATGATCCAGGATCTTTAGTATCTATCTAAGCATTCAAAAAGACTAATTCAAAGGGATACATGCACACTCATGTTCATTTCAGCACCATTTACAATAGCCAAACTGAGACTACTAGTGGGAGAAGATGGGGAACAAGGGTTTTAATGGTGGATTATATGTGCTTTGGTTACAGGGCAGGAGGAGGGGCACCCTGGGTCCCCCACACCTGTCTGTTCTAAATGGATTCTGCCAGGTGCCACAACAAAACAAAGCATACCTTAGTGCATAAAACATTCAATGCAGAACTTTAATATAATCAGTGTGCAATACAGAGAAGAACGAGGAAAAGAATATAGTTAAGATAGTTTCCAGTTAAACACCTGAAGTTTCATATCCCCCTGTGGGTGAATGCCCAGGCACACAAGGTTGGCCCAAAGCAGGACCGCTGAGGCCCAAAGCTTGCCACAGTCAAAGGTACCTTCTAATGGACACCCATAGGAAAGAGGCAAAAGGGGCCAGAAAAGTCTGGAAAGAAAGGAGCAAAATCAAAACCATGTTAAGATAAAGTCTCCCAATGTCAACCTCCCCGTGGTTCTTTTGGCCACATCTGTTTCAAGCGTTTCTTCCTTTGTCCCCCAAGTGCCTGGTACAGTCTGAGGCCAAGATACAAGTGCAGCTTCTTCACTTTCTTTCCCCTCCATGTGTCCTTCTTTCTTCCCTTCCTTTATCATTCCAGCGTCTTCTCTCACCCTTCCTTAGGGTGGGTATGGAAACTCCCCTTCCTCTGGGGGTTACCTTGTTATAGTTTGGTGGTGTTTTGTCTTGATGTGGCAGG
>NW_004567120.1:16614880-16650583 GCF_000260355.1 Condylura cristata | reverse complement strand
ATGAAAACAAGAAACAAACCCGAGTTTCAGTTGGTGCCACCTCCTCTGAGCTATGTGACTTTCAGCAAGTGTTTAACCCCTCTGAGCTGTTTCCTCCCCTGTGAAATGATGGCGCTCACGGTGCTTACTTCACATGTAGTTGGCATAATTCTGTGAGTTAACAGAGAGAATTACCTATTTAGGTGCATAGCAGATGCTTCCCCAATTGTAGTCCTTTATGTAAATCTGGCTCCAGGACTAGTTTCTGGGTCCTGAGGCGACCACTAGGGTATGACAATTATAAAAGGGCACTTCAGCAGGTTGTATTCTTTTTCCTTTAAAAAAAATTGAGCTGTATACTGAAAAAAGAAGCTTCGGCTTTGAGTATTTGCTTTGTCACTAAACTAAAAAGTGATACCAACTCCTGAGACTCAGATTTGTTTTACTTCCCATAAGAAGTGGACATGTAAAAATTCTTCCTTCGTTTCAAAAGTCGTTAGAAGAATTATATATAGTTTATGAAGTGTACAAACAGTACAAGAAGTATTGTAAAGTAGGTAAAGCAATGTTGAATTTTTTAAAAGGCAAAGAAAAAAGACACCTTTCTCAACTCACATTATTCTTTCTCGAACTTCTCCGTTGGAGGTTACTTTCTGAAACTAGTTGCAAGGAGTCTGATGGAACAAATAGGGAGTGAGGATGCCTGATTTCTATTCCAACTCTTGATACTTAACTTCCTTTGTTGAGGAATCATTAACAGGTGAGCCTCCATTTCCTGATCTTTAAAATGCAAATCAGTCACTGGGTGAAAACATACTAAGTACCTGCAGGCCCAGTACTAGATGCCATAATTACAAACAATACCAACCAACAATATTGAGCATACTATCTGTGCCAACCAGCTTGCTAGGGGCATTCTAACCTCATAAAACCCTGTGACTTAAAATATTATGATCCCTATGTTATAGTTGAGGAAATTGAGGCTTTAGAAGGTTTAAACTGATTTGTCTCATGACAAACAAACCAAGAGCTTCAGCTTAGAGGAACTTAATGTCTAGCAGGTAGGTGGAGAGATAACAAATCATTCAAATGTTGTAATATGTATTTATCTCTCCACATACCTGTACATGTGAAATACCAATTTCAGATTTGTGATAAAAATAAAATGAGATTTGGTGTGAAAGGTGTTTTGAAGAAAGCCGATGTTATTAAAACAGAGTAATTTAGTTATTTTGTAGGAATCCAAGATTCAGTAAACATTTCAACAAATATTTACTGAGCTAATTCAAAAACATTTATTATACTCCACGGGCTGTCTCATTTGGCACTCACTAGATTAGTAACAGGCCCTAGCCATTTTATAGCGCTACCTCTTCTTCTCAGACCAGGTCACAAATCAAAAACCCCACATGTTTCTTGTAGCTCACCAGTATCTATCAGTCTTTGATTTACTATCTTTTGTTTACTGCTTCTTATAGCCTGTGCTCAGGACCTTCCTTAGGAATCCTAGATGTCATGTTCCATCTTTATAATTCATTTTTGCCAGGTACCTTTGAGTCCCTTGTCTCTCTTTTCCTTTATTTTTCTTACCTAGCAGAACCCAACCCTGGTTAAACTCAAACATTTCCTTTAATCCAATCTGTGTTCACAGGGCAGGAAAAAGAAAAACTCAACATTATTCATAACTGGTGTTTCTTTAAACCCATGACCACTAACTTCAGTTGGATTCTTAGAGCTGCCTTGCAGTAGTACCTGATTTCCGAGTTCCCCTTCCTGAAATTGCTCTGCATCCTGAAATTCCAGATCTCCACCTTGCTAAATCCATTGCGTTGTTCTCAAACCTGATCTTGGTCATCTTACCAACAATTTAACAGTTTATCACTAACCTCTTACTTGAAATACTTCACTTGCCTTTTAGGACTTCTGTCTCTGTTAGTTCTCTACCTTACCACACTGACTAGTACTTTTCAGATTCCTTCTCTGGTGCTTCTGCATGTTCTCTTAACATTGAAGAGCCTTCTGTTCAAGTCTAGAATGCTTTCTCTTCCCTTTCTCCACATTAACCCCTTTGATGATCTCTTCTACTCTTGTTTTATATACCATTGGTGGCAGAGATGGTGCTCACCATATTATCCCTGTTCTCTCCTACTTTCCATGTGATTACGACTCTGTAGTTCTTGCTGAGGGGAATACCAGCACAGTTAAGGGCAATTAAGAGCAAGTATTAGCATCTGAGATGGAGGAATTGCTAGCCAAAAGAAACTTGGAAATCCACAAGAGCTGTCTGTTGAAACATGGACAAGAAATAAATCTTTGTCAGGTTAAACCATTGAGCTTTTTGTTTTGTTACTGCAACATAGTTGAGTCTATACAAAGTAAACTCCACATATAAATCTCAAAGTCAGCCATGTCCCTTGAATGTCACATCACCATATTTAGCTCTTTTCCATTTATCTGGTTAGATGTCAAAGACATCTCAAAACCAGAATTTCTCATGTCCCCCAGCACCTCAAATAACCGTTTCATCTAACTCCTTAGGTAGAGAAACTGTAGTGTCATCCTTGATTAGTCTTTTTCCATTATATCCCACATCTATCCAATCCATCAGCAATTCCTAGCAGTTCTGCATCCTGCTAGTCTCTACAACTGCCTGACTGGCCCAGCCCACCATATTCCTGCTGCTGGGCTTTCATAACAGTACCTTAGATGCCTTGCCGTTTCCACCCTCACCCTGTTACAGTTCACATATCAGCTAAAAAATTATCTATCTTAAAAAGTAAACCAGGGGCCTCGCTGGTGGCACAAGGGGTTAAGTCTCAGCACTATCACCAGCCACTGAATCATGAATTCAATCCTCAGACAGGGAGCTGCCCACATGGCCCAGGAGACCTCTCCTGTCTTGCCTGTTACTATCCTCAGCAGTGTATTTCATTTCAGTACATCTGCCTGTTCTGCTCCCCACTCTGTCTCTGCTGAATCATCTCACCTCCCCACACCTCTGGCCTGCACCACAGCTCTTGTATGTATCAGTAAAGGAACATAAATCTCCAAAAAAATAGTAGATCAGTAGGTGTCACTCTTATGTTCAAAACTACTTAATGTTTTCCCACAGACAACATCTTGATGGTGTTGTAGACAATATTATATGATCTAACCCCTACTACATCTCTGAACTCATAATCTACCCCATTCCCCGTACTCACTCCATTCTAGAACTCTGACCTCCTTGCTACTCAGCCAGAACTTTCAGTATGTTCTCTCATTTATTGCCTTAGCTCTTTTACCTGTAATATTCTCTTCCCCAATTACTACTTAGCTTACTCCCTCATTTTTATGATATAGTAGGCCTGAGAGGGAGTAGTAATTTAAGTTTCTAACAATTTTTCAGCACTGATGATGCTGGCCAAGGACCATGTGTTCAGAAATTCTGTTCTCTGCTCAGAAATCACCTTATGAACAAATCCTTCCCTGGCTTCCCTCTAGCAACCTGGCTCCAATACTTCCTGTCCACCCTTATCCTACTTTGTTTTCCACCCTACATATCATCTGACAAATATGAATATAACATTTATTTGTTTACTATGTGTCTTCCCCTCTGGACTATAAATACCATGGATTTGATTTCACTTGTGGCTTGTATGCTATAACCTCTATCCCACATGGCTGGCACAGTACCTAGCGCATAGTAGATACTCCAGTAATGTGCACTCCCTGCCCTTCCTTGTTCTGGGAGATATTGCTTTGGTGCCCAGAGTTCCTGCTTGTCAGCTATGTGTAGGGTCATGCAAGGAGGCCTCTCACCAAGAAGAAAGTCCTAGTATGGGGAACACACTGGGTAACCAATAACTGCTGAAAATACAGGCAGATGTTAGAATAGAGATACCATACTCTGACTAGCGGAACAATGGAGCACCCCAGGCAAGAGCCCCTGGTCACTCCACCCTAGCTGACATCCACAATAGCTGCTTCCCCCACCCAGGTACAGTCCCTACTACTTGCCCAACCTTTGCACTTGATTCTACTAATATGAGGCTGCCTATGGGTAGGGCAGCACCTTACTTCCTGTATAGCCCCTCTGACCTTCTCATTGCTCCACATGGACTTGGAGTCATCCTTCTCATCCCGCACTCTCCAACATTGATGCCCTGCAAGGCAACACAGACACGTCGATACTTGCTGAATGACCTAGCACATAGTAGGTACTTCATAAATATTATTTGAATAAATGATCAAAATAAAATGTTGCACAGATATCACTGTGACACAAGTTTATGGAGGAATTGCTCACAAGGAGAACTAACACCTGCCACTCCAGCTAAGATACTCTTATATTTCATTTCTCATGTCCTGGGCTACCTTTTGTATCATGGTCATCCCTGCCATCATTCATACCAGAAAGTGCTGAGATACGTAGAAAAACAGATGGATTTGTAGAAGATATGTTGGGATATAACTCTTTCAGGGAATCAAAAGGAAAAGAAGAATCCCACGTGGAGCTGGTATAACATTTGTAATGCAGTTGTTTTCATTTTAAAAAAAAAGATTTATTTATTTATGCATACAAAATTGAGGTATAGGCCAGAGTGCAGGGGCAGTGAGAGGATTCACCAGAGGCAGATTGGAGAGCAGAACAGGCAGATCGATGAAGTACACTACTGAGGGGAGCATTGGGTGGGTCAGGAGAAGTCTGCCTCGCCATGTGGATCACCTCTGGGGCTGGGGATCGAACTCGCACTGAAGCAACCATGACCAGCTTGCAGTGCTGCCCTTTAGCCCACTGCGCCACCAGGGAGTGCTCTGTTTTCATGAATTTTAAAGATTTATTTATGTTTACAATTGCTGGGGTGTAGGCCAGAAGTGCAAGGGGTGACAGATTCACCAGAGACAGAGTGGGGAGAGACAGCAGGTAAGACAGGAAAGGTCTGCTGGGCCATACACATCAGCTCCCTGACCTGGGTGATGCAATGGCTGGTGATAGTTTCATATAGCTAAGATTTAACCGCTTGCACCCCTAGAATGCTGCTCAGCTGTTTTTAGAGCAATTATTTCACAGCCCTTTACTGAGTACAAGGAATAAAATAGAGCCTATCCCCAGTCAGATGGCAGAAACAGTTATATGTGGCAAAGCACCATCAACAAAGAGGAAGGAGTACTGCTGCCTAAAATGGCTGAGAAGGGAGAATTTTGGGGAGTCTTCACCAAGAAGATGGCTTTTGCAGTGAGTTTTGGAGAATGAATAGGAGTTCCATCTGCAGTAAAAGGGAAAAAGTAGTAGGGAAAAACATCACACAAAAGAAGCAGCATTATCAAAGGAAGATGTTGATGGATGAGATACTGGTGGTAGTAAAAATGCTTATCGGTTGGTTATAAACAGACATCAACAAATCCAAGTAGGTATCTTAATCAAGCAGAGTAGCTAGCAGTCACCACAAACTGTGATGGGTCTATCAGGACACACCACTTGACTGGCAGCTCAAGAGAGAGACCAGACATCACAGAAATGCTGAGCCTTGTGGTACGGCCAAGATTAAAGTAATAATAACAGCTGACACTGGGAGTTTACTATAAACCAGAAGTTGCGGTTTACATGCTTTTTTTATTGAGTCCTCCAGTCAACCCCTATAGAGTAGCTACAGATGTCATTCCCACTTTGCAGATGGAAAAATGCGCATTAAAGAAATTAAGTCACTTACCTAAGGATGCCCAACTCAGAAATATGAATTGGGATTTAAGCCTATACACACTGACTTTGAAGCCAAAAGTCTTTTTTATCTATCTATCTATCTGTCTGTCTATCTATCTATCTATCTATACACACATCATTCTTTATTTTTCTACAATGTATGTGCTCTCCTCTCAGTTGTAGTCCCCATAAAATTAACTAAGGTACACTGCTTCAGGTGACTGATAGAACATAGGCTGCCTCTGTAACCCTGTGGGAATATACAAAAAAGTAAAATAGGCTGACCTTTCTTTTAGAGATATCATTGTTTGCAAAACTCCTTGACTTGCAATATCAGGAACATTGCCAGGACTATCCCACAATGAATGTGGGAATGACCCTTGCCCACTGAATGGGACGGATAATACATGCTAGGTCAGTTCACTGAACTGAAGTGATCCTGGAGAAATTGGAACTTGAACTTGATGTGTTAACTATGGAATAATGGAAAGAAGAACAATGGTGAACTGCTAGCTGAGTGATCTGGACCAAAGTTACTTCCTTCAGTGCTTTTATATGTAAAATAGGTAATTTGAATTAGACTAGTGGCTCTTGACAGAAATACCAACCCCTCCCCAGGTATTTTGCAGGGGATTTTGGTTTTCAAAATGTTTGGGAGAGGAACTTAGGTGGAGGCCAGGAATGACTGATGTTGAGCACACTGCAAAGAATTGTCTCTCATCTACCTTTAGATTTCTGGACATTCATGAAGGTTAAAACTGTTTATATGAGCCTAAAATATAATAACATTTTACCTATACAAATGAAGTTTTATGATTTTATTAAAATTAATGAAACTACCCAGTAAATAAAGAAATGATTAAATTTTACTTTTCATAACTTTACTTATTCACTATTTCAGAGAATCACTGCATTAGTAGCAACTTCATTCATGGTGCTGAGTCACTAATACCATATTCTATTCATTCTACTTCAGTAAGCTGTAGTGTGATTATGCGTTGAGCTGCAAAACTCTTGACAACTTCACTAAATCTTCTAAAGTAACAACATATGATCATTTACATATTGAAGTATATAGTTTCATTAAACATGGCTATTGTTTTTCTCTTTGCAGTATAATTATGGCATAATATGTGCCTTTTTAATCACTAATTACATCTTTGTTATAACTTATTCCTATGATTCTCTTTTAAAGATAGCAAGAGAATAATACTTACATGATTAAAAAATGGTGTAAGATTAAGAATTAGGGTACAGGGCCCTCCCTGGTGGTGCAGTGGGTTAAAGCAGAGCACTAAGAAACTAAAGCCACTTCAGCATGAGTTCGATCCCTGCCTGCCCCAGGGCTGATCCACATGGCGCAGCAGACCTCTCCTGACTCACCAGCTGCTCCCCTCAGCAGTGTAGTTCGTCCATCTGCCTGTTCTGCTCCCCACTCTGTCTCTGGTGAATCCTCTCACTGCTCCTTTCTCTCTGGCCTGCACCCCAGTTCTGTATGCACAAATAAATAAATCTTTAAAAAAAAAAAAGAATTAGGGTACTAGGTGAACTTCAGTTCTAATTTTCCATGGGTGTAAGGAGGGGTTGGATTTTGGAAGGAATGAGAAGCAAATTCCAGAGTGAGAATGATGTGGCCTGGTTGAGCAGAGGTTGGAGTGTCCCCAGAGGAGCCAGGATAGGGCAGAGACTTCCTCCGGGTCCTCTAGTCATGTTCCCTGGAAGCCACTCCTTTCACCCCTCCCCCTCCATCACTGTAACTGAAGACTCCTGGGGGAACTGCCAGGGCCAGCCTCACAGGAAATTGCCCTGTGGCCAGTGGGGCTTCTCTGGTTACCTTCCTCAGTGACAGAGGACAGTGATGGCTTCCTGTCTATTAACTGGGTATCTTTGCCGCCTTGTTCTGCCAAGTTTCCAAGAAACCTTAGCTTCCGCTCCTTACATTTTATTTCAGTTTCTGTTATTAGAAATTTCCCCCTGTTTTATCTAGTTCCCTTGCCTCAGGCCTCCTTGCTTCATGCTAGAGACCTGGAAACTTTTGGTTCACAATAGGCAAGTTTTATGGGATATCCAAGAGGCACTATTTGGAAGTAAGCCATGGCTCTGAGCAGATGACACTTTGATTTTGGCAATAGCTACTGAGTCCTCTCCCTTGAAGAGAATGACTTTTATCATTTAATAACACATTGTCTTTTATTCTTGCTAAGTATATGTGCTTATTGAAGACTGCTTGAAAAAATACAGAAATGTATGGAGATGCAAATGTAAATTATCCAAACTCCCAAGAAACAGTGCTCCCTTTAAGACCAATGTGACCGCATAGGTTAAATTCAGTGCTGCTCTGTCTGTTCTCTGTTCTGTGTCAGCTTCCTCCTCCCTAGCACCTCTTGATCTCACCCTTATGAAAACTTGCCTGTCCTGTGTAGCATAAAATGGAGGGCAAACTGGAAAGTGTACAATAGCACTTACCATGTCAAAGGCATATATGAGAGATAAAATATCTCATATCAGGAAGGTGTTTGGAATCTAAAATAGCAATATTTTGTCATAGCTCTGCCATCACTACCTTATTACTGAGTTGTTGTGGTGATAAAGCATTGTGGGAATGTCTGAAGAGATAAGAGACCATCCGAGAAATTCACCGTACTCCCTGGGAATCAGGAAAAAGCTCACAGTACAAAGAGGCAAGAATGATTAAGTGTGAGGCTGACTCATAAATATGCCTTTCTCTTTTGAGAAAAAATACAGACAGTATTAAACAAAAAAAAGTTGAATGATACTAAATTCATCCCAGAGATAAAATTCTTGCTACAGATAATATTTATAATTTATGTTTTGCTTTTTTCCAAGGTGGATAGGGTCAGAATGGCAGTTTCTTCATTTTTGAGTCCTCACATTGTAGCTCTGTTACACAGGGACTTCGAAAACACTAGGGCATAAAGATTAAGGTCAATGGGCCCTCCCTGGTGGTGCAGCGGGTTAAAGCACTGCACTGAGAAGCTAAAGCCACTTCCGCATGAGTTCGATTCCCGCCTGCCCCGGAGGTGACCACATGGCGTGGCAGACCTCTCCTGATCCGCCCGCTGCTCCCCTCAGCAGTGTACTTCGTCAATCTGCCTGTTCTGCTTCCCACTCTGGCTCTGGAGAATTCTCTCACCCTCCGCATCTCTGGCCTGTACCCCAGTTCTGTATGAATAAATAAATCTTTAAAAAAAATAAAAAAAAAAAGATTAAGGTCAAGCTTTGCAGTTAGTCAAATATAGGTTCAAATGCCAGCTCCATTCGTGTGATCATCAAACACTACTTAAATGCCATCCACTCCTTGAGGCATGAAGATGCGATGTTGTACAATGTAGATAAGATCCCTACCTACATGGAGCTTACATCTAGTGGGAAAAAGCCATGACATTGTATATTGAAAAGATAACAGTGATTTGATTGGCAGTTACTGAGGTTGCCTTAGGTTGGTCAGGAAAAGCCTCTAACAAATGACAACTGAACTGAGATTTGGATGATGAAAAGTAGCCAGCAACAGAAAACATCCAGAGCAAGAGCATTGCTAGCAGAGGTAACAGCTAAGACAGAGGCCTGGAAGCAGGAACAGGCTTGGCTATTTTTAAGAAATCAAATGACTGTGATAGAGTGAGCCAGGGAGAGAGTCCGGATGAGACTGAAGACGATCAGCATAGGACAGATCACGTAGGGGCCTTGTAGAAACTCAGCTAGTAATCATAAATTCATCATTATAAGACAGAGAAGGGAAAATGGAAGTTGGAGAGTTTGAGGGATACTGTACATCATCACCTGGGAAGAACTGGAATCCCATTCACTGGACACAGGGGTTTCCCTGTAAGGGTGCTGAAAGTGGAATCTGAAAAAAAGAGTGAGAGTGGAATACAGAGTACCATTTCTAGCACTTGAACTCTCATGCTTTCTGCTACAGCTGCTGCTTTCCCGGTGGGTGCATATCTTAACTTCCGGTGGGCCTCCAGCTTCCACACCAGAATGTGTGGAGTATCCATGTACATAAATCCTCTTCAATTTTGTGACCAGAATCTCTACCAACAAGGCAGTATTTTGAGTTAACATTCCCAAACCAGCTACAAGACTGGTTATTTAGTAACGGTGACCTTGAAGGTTGGAAGCCTAAGTGAATTTTTATTTCACGTAGTTTATGACAGCATCCAATGAGATGATTAAGTCACTCTAATTTACTTGGTTGAGAGGAGTGTGGCAAAGAGTTCAGTGCCCTAGGGCACCATTGCTTTATGGTTCACATGCTTTACTAACATTTTCCTTTATTTATTTATGTATTTTTTCCGAATAGGGAGAGAAGAAGTCCTATGAAAATTCATGTGGGGGCCGAGACTGCAGTGATGGCTGTAAATGCTTTCCTGAGAAAGGAGGAAGGGTAAGTTGCTTCTTTCGTTGTCGAAAGACAAATAGTCACAGGGGCTGTTTTCTGAAATGTGTGTGTGTTCTTTAGAACTAAACTGCTTAGAATTTAATCTTATGACCTCATGGAACAAGCAAAGTAATGAGGACCAGCTGGAAGGAAATTTGCTACTAATGATAGATAGAACTACATTGGTCAAAATCTCTGAGGGAACAAGAAGAGGTTTCTTTTGTTGACTTAATGCCAAGGTTTCCTCAAGGTTTCATCTGGAGTATTTCCAAAAACCAATTCAGTTGTGCAGAACCAGATTATGATTTGTTTGTAGACATTTGTAAATTCTTAGTTCATTGGTATCTACTTGGTATTTTCCCACCACTCTGGGGAACAAGTTACTGCAGACTGAGGATGTCACTTGTCTAAAATCAAGGGTGGTGATAAAGCTCAGAAACATAGGTGACTATACATAAAGAATGGTTTGTAGATATTACATTAAAACATAGGGTTTGTCCATGGACCAGAGACATTCTGTGGGGGTGGAGTGGGGAATGGGACCAAAAACGGGGGGGGGGGAAGGGAGGGAAATGCACGGGACTATGGTGGTGGCACAGGGGTGATTTGGTGATGGGAAACCCGTGGGGATTACAATTGAGATGAAAAAAAAATGTGCAAAATGATGTAAAAATAAACTTTTTAATACAAAAAAAAACATAGGGTTTGCTTATAAGCGTCATACTTAACATATTGTCCCTTATTAGCAATTGCACAATTCAAACTGATGTGCAAGTTACAATTAACACAGTACATTGTTATAGCATTTCCATCAATTTTTGTATGTGTGTATGTGATATATTGCCCCAGATGATTTGTATCTCTGATTTTCAGCGAAAAAAAACCCTACATCTTTTATGTAACTCGGAAAAAGTGTTTAAGGAGGTTCAAGCTATGAAAAGGTAAAATAAAATCTAATCTGTCTCCAAAATTTATGACCACCCTGTAGAATTCATATCTTCCACCTTCCCGCATTGTATTTCCACTCTCATTACACTCAAACAAGCCTAAGATCTTATGCTGTCAAGAGAAAGTAGCGTAAGTAGGTCAACCAAACCCTCAAAAACATAACCAGGAAGGGAACAGAGTGACCACCTTCTCTTTTATTATCTTTCATTTGCGGTAAAGTGAAATGTCAAACTATGTCAGAATTTGAAAGGAGAGGATAAAGAACCATCTCTTCATCAAAAGAAGCCAGACCCATTACACATTAAAAGCATAGACTTAGAGAATCATAAAATATCACAAAGGGAAGGGAACTTCCTGAGCTTCTCATCTTATCCACTGATTGTACAGAGGAATGAGACTCTGAGAAGGAAAATGATTGCCTGGGGTCACACAGCAAATTGAAGACGGAACTGAGCAATTGCCTGGATTCTTTGATTTTTCGCCTATTTACTTTACTCACTGCTGCCTTTTAGGGAAGTCATGTCCATGGTAACCACCAAGGCCCATGTCCTTACCTCTGATCTACAACCAGGACACAAATTGGGAACACACATCTTACAATTAATATAAGAAGACAGTTCTAAACAACATACAGGCAGTACCGGCACAACTAGTCTCCCTTGATCTTCTCTCAGTCCCAGTATTGTCTCTCTGTTCTTTTTCTGTGCATAATCAGGGTTTTGTACAAATGTGTATAAAACAGTTTAATTTTCTGATTTTTTCCAAGATACAGTCGTATGTATATAGTCTGGGCTTTGGTGGAGTTGGGGGGTCACTCTTGATGTTCTTAGGACCTTTTCCTCTACCCCATAGTTTAGATAGACATTCCCCTTTTAATGAGCACTTAGGTTATTTTCAAATTTTTCTTATTTGGAAATATTTTTAAAAATGGCAATGGTCAGTAAACATTCTTGAACCAGCCTTCTTGTACTTCTAGTAAAAAGATACTTCTAGTATCTTCTTGCACAGATACTAAGGATCAGAATTGCCAGTTATGGGAATAGTTAGCATTTTTAATTTTGAAAACTAATGCTCGATTAACCCATTGAGTGTTCCAATTTATACCTCCATCAGCACTGTGTAAGAGTCCCTGTCTCTACACCCCTGCCAACACGTGATATTTGGTTAATATGGGCAAAAATGCTACCAATTCCCAGACTACAGTGAGTTTATGTGTCCCACGTACTCATCAGACATTTAGTTTTTCTGTGAATTTTCTGGATATTTCCCCCACTCATTGTCCTAAAGGGTAATTCTTACTGGCTTACTGTACCTCTGCAAAGAGAGAAAATTACAAAAATGGCCGAAATAGAAGCACAGGAGATTTGAAGTTTGACACAAAAGGGTATTTCCAGATGGGTTAGTGGGAAAGTGGGAAGAAGTTGGTTGGACCCAACATCCAGGCCACTGAGAAGCAGGTAATTGGTCTGGGGGGCCTTTAAACGCCAAAAATCTTATTCTGTGTTGCTTCGAGGTCAGCCCGAAGCCAGCAAGCTTGCCCACAATGACCTCATTGTTTGACCCCTGACTGAGATTTTAATCTTTGAAGATGGAAGGCACTGGATTTCCTCTGTGAGGAGCCTTCATTTGAGTTCCAAACATCTGGAGCCCTAGTCTGGCTTGTCCTTTGAAAACACAAGTGGTTGAAAGGGCGTGAAGTGGGGGAAAATAGAACATCGCTACACAGATTTTTTTGGTCAATATTTAAATGACTCAGAGTCCACTCAGTTAAACATATTCCTAAAAGTTTATTTGTGAAGTCTGGAGTTTCTGGGAATGTTTGTCAAGGTGACTGAACCAGGCCAAGCTAGATTTCTTGAGTCAAGAGCAGGAAAGTCCTATTTCCCAACCAGATCAGAAGGTCGGTGCACATGTGGCAGACTGTGGACACAGATGCTTGACGCCACCAGGTCCCTTTCCGTCTTCCTCCCTACGTGCCTGTGTTCCCAGGGCCAAGCAGGATTGTTTAAACTGGCCCCAGCACTGTTGACCCTGCAGGGCAGCCCCTCAGTACCCCTTCTGTGCAGATGTCAGAAAGATTTGGAACTGTTTTCCTTAGCTGAGCAGAAGGCCCCACTTGGAGTTCAAGCTGTTCTTCTCAAGCTCTGCGCGTTGGGAGAGGAACGGAATGCTGGGTCACCCATGAGATATGCTGCAGCCCTTGGCAGCCCTGCCTCTTGCCTAGGGCAGACATCAAGCACACAGCTTGCTGGGTAATGTGTACCTTTCCATTGCCAAAGGCCTCTTGAGCTGACTAGGACATTTACACAACACCTAGCTCTCCTGCACAACTACAGCACAACCCTTTTTGGCTTGAGCTATCTCAAACTGATTTCTCGAAAGTATGCTTTGCCTGGTAAAAGCCAAGGCCTGGCACTGATGAGTGCATGGCTTTGTACGTGCCAAAGCATCTTCTACCCCAGTCTGGATTGTTATCTGTATGCACTAAACAAAGAAACCAATAAGTGACTTCCCCAGAGTCATTCTCCTGTTTGTGGCTAAACCCTATTTAGCCTTCTATAGGAGAATGTCAACTAAAAAAATTCATATGATCAATAATGTTAGAGGATTTTTATCCCTGGACACTTAAGTTTGGATTTAATGTCTGTCTTTCAGTTTCCTTTCTTGGGAGTAGGTATTATCTGGAAATATCTTTTGACTTGTTCTCTTCCCTGGCACTTTTTTCTCCTGCCACTGGATTGAAGAAAACATTTTAGGTTGACATTTCCATCTCTTCTCTTTTCTTCATCCATTCTCTTTTTTCCCTACTGGATTAGAAAGCTACCTCCACACCCATGCTCCAGTGTGTGTTTAAGGTGTTTTGTGCTGAGCATGGTATTCCTTCATACGATTTCAGTTTTCCCTGTTTTTTTTTTTTTAAGATTTATTTATTTGTGCATACAGACCTGGGGTACAGGCCAGAGGTGCAGGGGTGGTGAGAGGATCACCAGAGACAGAGTGGGGAGCAGAACAGGCCAACCGACGAAGTACACTGCTGAGGGGAGCAGTGGGCAGGTCAGGAGAGGTCTGACACACCATGTGGGTCACCTGGGGTGGGGGATCGAACTCATGCTGAAGTGGCTTTAGCGTCTTAGTGCTGTGCTTTAACCTGCTGCGACACCAGGGAGGGCTCAGTTTTCCCTGTTTTAACAGTGTTCTGGTGTTTATAGAAAGCATGGTGAGCTCCTAATTATCAGACCATCTAGAGAAACCTTAACATAGATAATCCTAAGCCATGGGGAGTGTTTGAATTCCCCTTTTGGTAAGGACTGTTTACCCCCTTGTTTTATGACTTCGAAGTTATGTTCTGGCTACAGAGGTTATGAGGCTAGTGTGAGTTTCATGTGAAACAGCTTGCACTTCTTAATTCTTTATCTCCTGCCTGCATCCTGCTGCTTCGTCACAAAGTGTGTTTCCTATGAATTCCAGAATCCAGATGCATTAACCACTCATTCTTCAATTTCCTCTCCTACTGCAAACAGCTGGCGTTCCCTGTATCAGCTAGCTGGCGCCATGGCTACCAAAAGCCTTCCTCTTTCTCGTGAATTAGGCTATTCTTCTGTACCTCCTTCCTTCCTCCCTGTGTAACCTCTAAACCCCTGCCCTGACCAGCCATTACCACACACACCAATGGCCTTATCCTCTACTGCTCCACAGTGGAAGCTCAAATTGCATATGACCTCCTTGGGTGGTCAGACTGCTCCAGCTGCCTGCAATCAAGTTCTTTGCCTTCATTGCCCACTCACTTCCTGACCTTCTGCAGACCAACCTCACTGCTAACACTGGTCACACTAACCTGGTTCTTGCCAAATCCAATGGCCATTTTTCATTTCTTATCTTTCTTGACTTCTCTGCTGCATGAGATATGGCCTTCTGTCCTGAAACTCTCTGTTGCCTAGGATTTCATAGCTGTGCTCTCCTAGTTCTTTTCCAACTTTGATTGGGATTCCCCAGGCTTGTATTCTTATCCTACTTCTCTCCTCACTATAGGTCTCTCCCAGGGTATTTTTATATACTACAGGAATTTCAGCTAACACCCACACAATGAAAAAAATCTGTGGCTCAGACCTTCTCCTTTAGCTTCAGGTCAGCACTATTGATTTCTTCTGGCTATCTGCCTGGATTTTCACAGCCACCACAAACTTGTCACACACAAAACTCAACTAGCTACCCCTGCTGATATGCTGCTTCCTAGGTCTCTGTGGTAGGGACTCCAAATTGTTTCATGAACAACTGCCTGTGTCTCCCCCTTCTTAGCAAATAGTGTCACCAAGTACTTCATTGCCCATGTCAGAAGTTTGGGAGTCATGCTGTCTTCTCGTTCCTTTCCCCACATATCACCATCTCTGTCTTTCAAATCCTGTCTTCCTAAGTAGCACTCAAATTCAGCTGCTTTTCCCCATACCTATCTCTCCAATTCAGGCCTGTATAATTCACCCCTCGTCTAAATATCCAGACGGGTCTCCCAGCCTCCATGCTTACTCCTTCTCCTATTTCCCACTTGTTTGTCATAACCCTTCTAAAGCATAAATATGATCATGAAACTCTGCTTTCAATACTTCAGTGGCTCCCCCAGACTTTACAGTAAAATCTTAATTCTAGTAGTCTTACAGTGCCCTTGGTGACCTGGCCCATGAGTGCCCCCTCCAAAGTTATCTCTTTCACTAGGAGTCTCCCCCTTCAGAAAATGAAATCAAACAAAACTGCACAAGTGTACTATTTACAGTTTAGCATAACTGCTATGTTATTTCATATGTTCCAGGCCTTATATCAGTTACTGCCTTTATGTGTATTATCCTGCCCCCAGCTCTCCCCTCTCTGTGTTGAGTTACTCTATCTACCCATCCTTGAACATGGACATAGACTTCACCTCTTCATGAAGCTTTTCACAATTAACAAAGCTGAGATGATATACTGTTATCATTCCTCTCATGGTGAATTACAGTGGTCTATTGACTTGTGGTCTCTACTATCTTTCAGACTCCTAAAAGGAGTCTAACAAGACTGGGTCTATTTAGTATCTGCAGGAGCAGTAAAACAAATTGTTTCATAAACTGTCCAACTGATCAACCAATTTGAATGGACATCGTTCTAACCATGCTGTGCACATAAGGATTAACTGTTGGGTTGCTGGGAAGCACATGAATGTCTTCTGCCTAGGGAGAGATCCTTTCTGCTAAAAGAAGGCAAAGAGCCAGGGCAGTCATTCCCATATCTTTTTAAGATCCTATTAGCTGCAAGGGTCCCAGCTCTTCTTGAGTTCTTCCTGCAGTTTCTAGAATTTTCACTTCTCTGAGGTTGTTACTATGACCTCTTCTTTTGCCTGATTGCTTCCTACTTAGTGCTTACAAATGCAAGGGACTTCGCAAAATGTTCTTGTTTTACCACCAACAATTTGTTCTCCCTCCAAGGTGAGGAACATTCATAAATAACTGTGAGTCAAAGATAACCACAAAGTTTCTTTTAATGTTAATTTCATTTAATTTTGCTTCAATTAGTCTCTTAGCTTTATGCAAACTTGAAGGCCTTGAGTTTCCTTTGTTCCTCTTCCCTGTAAAGGAGAGCATTTGAGCAGGAAAATAGATCAGGGAAGCAGCATTGGGTGGTATTAAAGGAGAGAAATAAAAAAATCAAGGGTCCCTGTAAATTTAAATATAGTTATTTAGGTCGAGGATAATTGATGATAATATTAAAACTTAGTGTCTCTGCACTGAATCAAGATGCAATCATAGCCCAGCAGATGTGCATGGTTATCTTAATCCCTCCTTTGATCTCTTTGGGGTAGTATGGAATTTAAGTAATATGTTATCTAAACTAGTGAAGTAAGCTGCTATTAGAAAGGAGCCAGGACCTGGAGGAGGAGATAACACACAGCTGTAGAGGCAAGAGCACTGCTTTAGAACCCAGAGATCTCAGCTATCCCAGCTTTTCCACCTACAATTCAGGACCTTGAGTTGGCGTTTTCCTCTCTAAAGGTTTCAGTGTACCCACAAGGAAAACCAAGGATTTGGGCTATGTGATCTTGAAGGACCCACCAACCCTGATGATCTAAGTTAGATAACACGTGACTGCAACATGATAGCTCCCTGCCCCTCAAGTGTCTTATTATGCTTTCCTGTGCTGCAGTGAGATATGGAGGGTGAGGTTTGATGGGATTCTACCCTCTGGAGAGGTGTTTTGGCAGCAGCCTCAGAAGTAAATCACTTGCTGGTGCTCTTGACCGCTGATGCTGGGAGCCCCTGACAGCTGAAGTTGCATGCTTGCTGGCATGGGTGGTGACCCCCAGTTCAGTCATCAGCTGGTGTGATTTGAACACAGTCACAGCAGTATCTCCTCACCATCCAGACCCTCAACATATCTTCCTCGCCTTGCCTTGGAATCATTCTGCCTACAGTTCTGGCTTTAGAGACACAACTTTTAGGTTAACCATACCTTATCCTTACATTGTTTCTATAAATTGCATGTACCTCTCTGCTAAGATGCTGCAAGCGCTCCCTGTGCAGAAATCTTTAGAGATGTTCGCTTTCCCTTGTACTGATCCTGCGAATCTGCATGTCAGAAACATTGGCTGTAAAGATATGGGTGAACTTCTCATATGCCAGTGAGTGACAGCTCATCTCCTCCTGGAGTCCCCCCTTCTCTTCCCTGTGCAACTTTTTACCCTTCCTCTCCTTCCCTTTCCTCTCTAGTTTCTAACTTTCTCCTCCATCTCTCCATGCTTCCCTCCTTCTTGCTCTAATTTTTTGAGGTTTCCATGTTTTCCCCACCATGACCCCATCACACAGTTTCTGCCCTCTGCTTTCAGTTGTCTGGGATCGCTTCCTAGGTCACCAGTCCCTGTTTTTTTGTCATCTATTAGTAGGCATGAAAATTGAAATGGCAGGGTACCAGGAAAGAGTTGTGTGATGTATTTTATACAAGCATCCCACTTATCCAGAGACCCCTGTATCTCAGAGCCTCGATCTATGGTCTCCAAAATTGGGAGTGGGGGTGGGAATGGCACATTCAAGTCAACCCATTCAAGTGTAAGAGGATATGTGATAACTTCTATTTCCATTTAAATTGAGAAAACCTAGAAAGAAATGAGGGAGTCCATTAAATTATGTCATTTATGTGAAGTGTGTAAAAAGTTGTATGACACAAAGCACTTTTATTTTGCCATAATTACTACTGTTAATATTAAACCTTTTAAATATGTCATATATATATATAGTCATGTGTGTATAACCTTCAACAGGAAGGTTTATTCTAGGCTTTCATGTTGCATATTCTTTTTTTTTTTTAAAGATTTATTTATTTGAGCATACAGAACTGGGGTACAGGCCAGAGGTGCAGGAGCGGTGAGAGGATTCACCAGAGACAGAGTGGGGAGCAGAACAGGCCAACCGACGAAGTACACTGCTGAGCGGAGCAGCGGGCGGGTCAGGAGAGGTCTGCCACGCCATGTGGGTCACCTCCAGGGCGGGGATCAAACTCATGCTGAAGTGGCTTTAGCTTCTTAGTGCTGTGCTTTAACCCACTGCACCACCAGGGAGGGCCTGCATATGCTTTTTAAGGCATTCTTAGGGAAGACTGGGATCCCACAGATGGAAGTATTGATGACCCTGGGTTCCTCACATCTTTTTCGGTGTTTATAATAGAGTTGTTGCTACTTCCTTGGACCCAATTAAGTGGATTTATGGATTTTATTTTGCAACTGCATTAAGCCTCACAAAATGGACAAGTGACTTAATACTAACAATACTAATAATGTAAGCACGTGAAAATAGCAGTGCCTACATTTCTGCTACTCCTAGAATGACTGTTTCTATCAGATTTATTATGAGATAAATAAGAAGCACAACAATCTGATTTTAACTGAGAAGTCAGCAAAAGAGTAATGCAAGAATAATCAACGCGATTCTATGAAATATGGCTTTACACCCATTCTCAGTAATGAGCAATCTTGCCCTAAGTCTTGAAATATAATTAATAATACAATCATGCCAACACAATTAACGAGACATTTGCCATGCTAATTCATCTTTGCCTCATCCTTTCACAATTTTTATTTATTGTTTCATTCTATTACATAAGCATATATATGTGTGTGTGCATGTATGTGTGTGTATGGAGGGAAGAGGAAGTATGCTCAAAAAATATTCTTTACTGAAAAATATGTGCAGATCAGAAGGATTTTGGAGACTACTGGCCTAGATCACACTGAAAATAGATTGGAATCCAGCAACTGAGAAAAATAACTCTTCTGAAATCTGTTGCTCTTTCACTATAGAAGAGCCATGTCACCAACTTTAGAACCTCAACCTGACAGCTTTACATAAAATGAGGGTCTCAGGAGTTGGGAAAATGACACAGCAAAGAAATTTTAAAATCCTTAACTCTCAGGCCAAGAGGTTGGCCCCAAGTCCCAAGTAGCATATTATAATTTATGAAAGAGTTTCCCAGCAATGGTAGCTTGTGAAATGCTCTTTTTCTCTCTCTCTAAATATGAAGACACTTAGAACAAACAGTTTCAGGAGAAGCTCAGAGACACAGCCCCAAAGTCCCTTGTAAATGCCACAGTTGATTTGACTCAAGTATTCCTTTCTCTTGCCCGGTGTTCCTTCCACCATGCAAAATGGTCTTGATTCCCAAGGCCATAATCTGCTGAAATTGTGGGGATTGTTGCAAATGGAGGGATACTTGTAGTAGAGAAAAATCTACTAAGAAAAAGACATAAAGCAGATATTAACAAATCCAGTATGCTTTTCTGCTACAGTGAAAAGTGACTCCTGATTGCATGTATAGCGTCAAGTTCTTGTCTGGATTTAAAAATGTTTTCCTAATATCCTTATCTCTTAAAAGTTAAAGAAATTAAATCCATGCTTAAGGAAAGCCTGGTTCTCATCAGTGATTATAAGTTTTGTGAGGATTCATGTCAGTTGTTACAACTCTACCCCTTTACATAGGCCACTCATTGCAATGGCATTAGCAATGTTTTGGGATGAAATTACCAAGTGTATGTCAGGAAAGTAATTTGGTTTCTATTCTGAGGAGTCTTATATTAGTGGAATTTTTCCAAGAATGTTTAACAAAATTAATTGCATGGCATCTCTCTTAAGCTCTAGTAGAAGTCGATGGAGAGAATGTGCATTACACTGCAGAAGTCTGCTTCACTATCATCTTTTCAAAGAGCATTTATTTTGCAAATGAGGTGCATGGCCAATTATTTCATGACCACCTTTACTTAGGGAGGTAGAGGTCCTAAACTACACTCTATTTTATTTTCCTTATTCGGTTGTATGGATTCAAGCCCACGAGACAAACATTTTAAGAAGCACTGTGGGGTTAACTACTGGTGCAGGCACTCTGAGGAATGCAAACATATTAGAAGAACCAGGCTTCTACCTAGGGAGACTACACACGCACACGCACACACACACACACAACCACAGCACTTCACTACATAGCACTGCATCTGAGTGAACGTTGGAATGGCAGTGCACAAGTCCTCAAAAGGAGACAGTGGTATGGACTGGAATGATTAAGCAACCTCTTTTTATATGTTACAACAAAAATGTTTCTTTAGGACGATTTATTTGGTGGCAAGTATGCAGGGTGCATTAGTGTGAGAGACATGATAGATAAATAGAATATTCCCTAATTTTAGAGGTTAAGTGGTATGTCTAACTTCCCTTCGCACAACAGAGTGGCAAATTTGCATTTTCTACTACTCAGATCCTATCTTTCTTTAAATGATTTTCTCCACCCCTGAGCAGAGATGGACATACAGACACATTCACTTAAAAAATAGTGATATGATTATAAGGTTTGTCTTCATTTTTGATGAATTTAGCACTTGATCATTTTTTAAATTAACTGCAAGGAGTGCTAGTTCCTTTCCCTCAAATTCCTGTCCTTAGAAACCAGGTCCCTACATTGATTAGTCCCTACTGATCTCAACTGAGGAAATGTCATCCGCAAACCATGTGGAATCAGCAGCCCTGAGGTGACTCCATCTTGATGGTGGCTGATAGGATTGTGAGATGCTTTGCTCCATAGGACACTAACAGCTGCTGTAGTTACCACAGGGCCTAGTGAGAAAGGCCAACTCAGTGGGTTCTGAAAGACTGTCTATTTCCTTTTTGGGACATTTTGTTGTGGAAGTTATGAATGAAAGTTAGGATTGGGGGAATCAAAAAAGAAGGAAGCCATTGTTTCACATAAGACAGATTTGCAAACCTGGCCAGTGGAGAAATCTCCAGGGCCCTAAGAACTGTGCTCTTCTGCAGTTCCCAGCTGTGAGCACGCAGTTCACACGGTGCTCTCACCTAGGCACTGGGCTTTGCTGTTACAGTATACAGTTTTTTCTACTTTTTATCCTCAGCCTTGCAAGCTTAGTTTTACTCTTTAATTTTTGAAAATGGAGAAAAATATGCTCGTGCCTTTGGACCCTAAGTGATTAATGTATGTGTTTGGTATCGTCCATATCAAAGTAACCATAGTCCCTGTCCCTGTACATGTCTTTGCTAGTTTAAGTAATTGCAGTGACTTGGCATTCCACTGTTTTACTTGGGTTCCCTCTTGGAGCTGACACCAGTCGGTGATTGCTGCCCCCTTTACATGCTGCTGGGAGGATGCCAGTTAAGCTCTGAGCAAAGGAGGGAGCTGTGGAGAAACATGCTGTGGGGCCCAGAATGGAATGAGGGGTGACCAGAGTTCAGGAGCCAGGTTTCCCCAGAGAGAGACAAAAAGAAAGCAAACAAAAGGAAGAGACAGGTCTGAACAAGCTCCCCAGACAGGGCCCCTTTGCTGTATGTAAGGAGAGAGCCTTAAACCTCACCGAAGCTGAAGGAGGGGAGGGAGCCAGGGGTTAAACACAGCATTTGAAATTCAGTTGAAGAATTATTAAATGAGTACACATGGGGAGAAAAGTCGCACATATTCCTATTTTTATTCTTAAAACCAATGCAGACAGCCCACAGACTCAGAAAGTTGCCTAAACCTATACACCCACATACATAAGAATATGTTGAGCCCCTCAAGCCCTTGAAATACCACCCTCACACAGAGAGCAACCTAAACTCTCAGAGAGGCTCAGCAATACCAAAGCACACGGGAATCCCAAAATGCATAATATTGGGTTAGTTTCTGCGGCATGTGACAGGGAGTTTAGGGGCCTGATACATCCTCTATGAGAACCGGGGCCTGCGCATCTAGTGATTGGCACCAAAGCAAGGCAAACTCCCTTCTCCCTGAATTTTACCCTCCAAATCAAGTTCAGACTTCACCAGATCTCTGAGAGCAGGACAAAGCCTATCTCTATTCTCCCACCAGCCCCCCTCAGGAGAAAAGAGATTGGCTTGAGGGCCCCAGGGTCCCCTGGAGAACCCTGAGCATAGAGTATGGTGGCGCTCCTGGCCTTTCTCCTCTGGTAGCCTCAGCTCTGCACTCAGGTGTTTAGGGACTGTTTGATTCAGTTTTGTGTGATCCTTTATTTCTCCGTATTCCCATGGGAGTGAAATAATCCGCCATTTGCCTTGCTCCCACTGACTTATTTCAGTTAGCACAATTCTCCCTTTAGTCCTGTCCTTGTTGCAAATGGCAAGAGCTCATCTTCTTTTATAGCTGAGTAATATTCCTGTGTGTGTATGTCAAAAATTTTTTAACTCGCTCATCTGTGTTTAGGTGTTTCCCTAACTTGACTTGTAAATTGGGGTGCAATGAACATAGGAGTGCATGTATCCCTTCAAATTGGTATATTTATACTCTGATAAATACCTGGTAGAGGAATTGGTGGGACATGTGTTAGATCCATCTTTAGTCTTTTGAGAAACATCTGTACTGTTTTCTACAGGGGCTGGACCAGTCTACATTTTTACTTGGCCTGCCATCGGCATTTGAAATGTTTTTTCACTCCATCTTTTCTTAAACAACTTTTTTTGCTTGCTTTCCAGGATACGATTCCTTTAATTGCCCTTCTATCATTTTCAGTTTCCTTTGCTCCAATCCAAGAGGAGGGAGACTTGGTCTGCTTTGTTTCATTTTGTTGAATGAATGAATGATATTTATTGTGAGGATTAAATGAGGGAATCTGTGTAAGGGGCTTAACGCACATTAAGAACTACTTAAGTGATCATCATCATTACTACTACTACTACAGCTAGCTATCGTTGATGTTATTGTGATTAATATTACTGTTCTTATCCCTCCCTACAGGGCTATGAGGCCCTTGAGACTAGAATTCATGTTTAGTTTCGTCTATCTGGTAAAGACTTCATGCAATTAAAAAGTATGTGTCTAAGTCTGGATACATATCCAGAGATGAGCTTACTATAAACAGAAGTAGTTGATGAGGGCAAGAGACTGGAGCAGGGCCTTAGAGGAGAAATAGCTTTGGAAGAGCTTTATTGGGGGTGAGGTGGGTAGCTAAACACTCATGGGAACAGGCTCCCAGAAGGGAGTCACATCCTAGCCATTTTCACTCCCATCTTCATAAATAAAAGGACCATAAAAGGCTGGGAGTAGCATTTCTCACCCATTAATCATCCCAATTCCTCCTCTCTCAGGTGTGGGGGAGAAATGGGACTGTGGCCAAATGTTGGCAAGAATAGAGCTTATCTGTTGGATTTGACAGTAAGCAACATAAATTCACTTTACTCATAGTACCGGTTGAACTTCATTTTGAAATTTGAGCAACTTTATAAAATAGTCAGTTTCTACCCCCATCCTAAGGAATTTGCAAGTGACAATTATATTAGCCTGAGAATTTGGTCCATTAGGGATAGCCATTGGAAAAAGCAGACAACCCAAATTTTATTAGAAAACTTGTGAATATTCAAAATAACTACTAGGTGTTAGTGTTATTCTAATATAATTTGGTGCATTTGAGGTGAAAATGAGGTAATAACCAAGTTGGTTACTTGAATAAAATTTCCCTTTCCATTAACAACAGAATATCCAGTCTTTATAATATTATGCCATTAACTACTGCCAACTATGGCACTAAATAATGATTGGCCATTCCTTTCTCTTCTTCACCACCTACTCCAAACAATATGTCTACAGTTGGAACCTGATTAAGAATTACTATTATATAAAATCCACATTTTCCAGTCCCTGACGTCCAAAATCCAAATTCCTGCTTATTGCATTGCAGCCCATACACAAGTAACCAAGTTACTTTGCAGATGGGTCAGCATATCTGTAAATTACTAGATAGAGTCTGCTCAAGTACAGGCAAAGTTGTAAATCTAACTTACATAAACAACCAACCTAAGAATTTTTTTCTATATCCAAAACCAAAGCCAAAAACAACACCATGGACTTCAAAAAGAATTACATTAATATAATTTTATTTTCAGGTCAGCATTTATTATCTTTAAGTTGATATTTGTCATCAAGGACCTCCTTGGTGGCACAGGGGGTTAAATCTCAGCACTATGAAGCTCTCCACAGACACTGCAACAAGAGTTCAATCCCTGGCCAGGAGCTGACCCACATGGCACAGCAGACCTGTCCTATCCCATCTGTTTCTCCCCTCAGCAGTGTATTTCAGTCAGTCTACCTGTCCTGCTCCCCACTCTGTCTCTAGTGAATCCTCTCACCATTGTAGACCTCTGGCTACACCCCAGTAAATAAAATAAATCTTTAAAATAAATAACTTTGTCATCAACTTAAAGTTTCCTAAAAACGGACTTAGTTTCTAAATTTTCTGATTTTTTTTAAACAGGCTAAGTCTTCCAGTGGGTGCTTAATAAATACACAAATAACATAATGGTCACCATAATTTTCTAACTGCTTTGAATGTTGGTGGCTTTTGGCAGTTCTACTACTATTTGTCAGAGATCCTCAGATTCCATCTGGGCCCACAGATAGCTGAGGTTCTTGGGGGGAAGAAATGCTGATAAAACCCAAAGGGAAAATTGTAATTCATTCTGGAAAAGTGTCTTAGCTGCCCGAGTTTCCAACTCTTCTGAAGATGCCAAAAGAGTTCCTAGCCTAGTAACCCAATCTGTGGCCTAAATAGATCCAGATACCATTGATTATCTCCTGCTCTTGACTAGCATGCTTGTAGAGATGTATTTTTCCTAATAAGGTATACGGATTGCTTTCAGAGCTATCATAGGTAATGGCTGTCATATTTTCTGTCATCATCATTATCATCAAAATGATAAGGACAGCACAAAAGAATGAGATAATAAAAATTGCTACCATCTCTAGCAAATATTTTCTCTGTGCCAAGCATTATGCTGGGGTTTTTGTATATATTGTCTCATTTAATACTTATAATGAGGTATAAATGTCATAACACAAAATCCACCATTTGAAAGTGTATAGTTTAGTGGTTTTTAGTATATTGGCAAGGTTGTCCAACCATCAAAAGTATTTACTTCCAGAACATTTCATTACCTTATCTCATTAATTTTCACAGGGATTTATCATGTTCCCGCAATATGTAAGTGGTGGAGCTGAGTGTCAAAGGCAGATCTCTCTGCTCCCCAAACCCAGATGACCTAGAATAGTGAGAGTAAACAAAATTTAGGATTTTAAATTCTGGTCTAAGGTTTCCCCTTGCTGAATGTGTGATACCCTGGGCATTTAATAAACCCTGTGAGCCTCGGTTTCTTCAGCTGTAAAATGAAAATCGTAACTGTAACTATGTCACAGAACTACGATGAGGGCTCTATTGCATATATGTGCCAGATGTATAAGAAAATGCCTTGAAACAGTACATTCAATTAATGACTGTAGTTATTTTTGTGCTATCAGTGAATGGGGAAAATGGGGAATTACAGAGTGCCCATCAAATTACATGACCTAGAATCTCCCCAGGCTGTTTGCCCAGAAAGCAAACTTTGATAAAAAGCATTTATTTTGCAAGGAAGTGCGTGAAAGTATGCCAGGTACTATACTAATCAAGTTAAATAGTTCTTGCAAATTCTTGCCAGTGTAATTAACTAAAAGCATAAAGATCACTTTTGGCATTAAATCTCTGACCGCTTTCTTCATGGTAATCACAGTATTTTCCTCTTTAAGAACAACAGTGGTACCCTGTTTTCATCAAAAAGCAAAGCTAAACTTGACCTGTGTGATACTGAGTATAGCTGGAAATGACCTGCCTGAGAAGATCGAGTAGTCCTGGCAAACCTGTGAGGTTTGATTGGAGCCAAAGGCCCAAACATAGCTGAGAATATAACCCAGGCACTATTTTAGAGGTGACAGGTTGGGATGACAATCTGCAATATAGATTTCAAGCCAGATTGTCAGTTTAGAATTTAAATAGATTCTAGCCTGGGCAGATCAAGCAGTCAGCAAAGGTCCAAACGTCACCAGAACCCAAGCTTGACTGACAGTGATAGCTGCCATTATTTATTTCCCATATAGCAGTCACTTCGATATGGCACTATGCACTAATTTTGTCACTTAATTTTCAGAACAATCATAAAAGTAAATCGCATTACCCTCCCTGTTTTTTTAAATGTTTACTTGTACATAATAATAATAATGAATAGCTATATACCAGAGACATTTTATGGGGGTGGTGTGAGGAGTGGGATCAAAAACAGTGGGGGAAGGGAAATGCACTGTACCATGGTGATGGCACATGGGTGATTTGGTGATGGGAAGCCAAAGGGGATTCCAACTGAGATGGAAAAATGCACAAAAATATGTAAAAATAAACTAATATATTATTAAAATAAGATTTGTGCATATAAGAACTTGGGTGCAGGCCAGAGGTACAGAAGTGGTGAGAGGATTTACCAGAGACAGAGTGAGGAGCAGAACAGGCAGATCTACTGAAATACACTGCTGAGGGGAGCAGTGGGAGGAGAGGTCTGCTACACCAAGTGGGTCAGCTCCCTGGCCAGGGATCGAACTCATGCTGCAGTGATTGGCTATAGCATGATAGTACTGTGTCTTTAACCCCTTCCATCACCAGGGAGACCCCACCCTCCCCATTTTAAAAAGTAAGGAAACCAAAAAATCACAGAGCTGAAAATGGTGAAACTAGGGGGAAAAATCCCCTACCTTTATAGTTCTAACATATATGTCTTCAACCATTACACTGGTATCTCTCACTTTGGGGAAGTTAGTGCTATGTCACTCCACTTTTAAGAATGACCTATATTAGTACCTGTTTTCACTTTCACTGAAAAAAAAAAAAAAAACAAGGTTTTCTGCTTTTACAAAAAAAAAAAAAAAAACTTTAATGACAAAAGCAAAATTAGCAATCTTTGTTTAGCAACAACCATTCTAGAGGAGCGCGCATCAGGAACAGCAAGAGTAGCCCAGCCACTCTCCTTCTCAGACAGGCTTTACACCTACTATCAATACTTCATCATATCATTCTTGTTTGTACTAGATCTTAATGTAATCTTAGGTTCTATGGGTTACTTGGTAGGGTTGGTACGTTATTTTTTGAGTCTTGGAATGCTGAAAAATTTTCCCATATAAATTGATGGTAGTTGCTCTTTTGTTTTATATCACTTCAATTTATGAACTGTCTCATGGGAACCTCTGCTTCAGCAGCAGGGAGCACCTGTACTATTATAATGTGTTCCAAAACACCAGAGTGCTTCTGGTAACTACAAGCCACATACTGAGACTTAAGCACAAGGATAAAATGACCCCAGAGATAAAGCTGACTTGCTGCTCAGCCAGAGAATTATTGAACTGAGGGTCATGTTTTTTTTTTTTTTATTTCCTACTCTATGGTGGTAGGACTATACCAACAGTCTAAGATAAAGCTAAGACTATCAGGCAATATATCAGCAAGGCATCACCAGAGATCCTAGCCTGGACTGATGAAAGTCACTGTAATAATTTTTCAGGGTTTGATTATCTCTTACTACTATACACAAGTTCATTCTGCCCTGTAGACATAGTCCTGGAAATTTTGTCTTGATTGCTTCATATGTTCTAATTTCAATGGTCACAAATATAATAATAGCGCCTATCACTCTAATTTGAAATTTCTTATCTGCTTCCCTTGATCTGTAAAGAAAATGCAACAATCAGGAGAAGATTTTTCCTTAAAGAGCTCTGTAACCTTCTGGTAAATGAATGACAATTCTTTTAAGAAGTGGCCCTATTTTATAAGAATGGGATCTGGATGCTTCAAAAATAGCTTCAGCAGGAAATAGCTGAAAACTTGAGTGTTAAGTGGTAGTCTTTGTTTGAACCATCTTGGTTCTTTTGGAGGATGGAGGTATGTTGTGAGCTACCTCTCACTGTTTTTATCTCTCTAGTGGTCAGTACAAGAGGGAAGAATTGTGTTATAACTGTGCCCATTTTTTATTGTAAATGCATTTTGCATTTAACAGCCAAAAAGTGCTTCCTTAAGCAATCTTGCAATCGAAGCTATGTTTCAGACCAAGGACATTGTATCAAATATATTAAAAATATAACCTGCATTTTGTCACATTAGCAAAGGTACAATATTAGTAAGACTATAATAATTATGAATATTAAAATTAAACTATGTGTCTCCTTTTGGGCATAGATACTTTATACAGTGATTACAAAAGGAACCGCTGCTATATCATCTTTTTCAACTAAATATAAAATGCCTCATAATAAACAATGCTAGACATATTGACTAAACATTTTATTAACTTTTTTCACCTTCTTAGCATTTAACATTAAAGTGCTTTCTAAAGTAATCCCAGTTCTCTACACAGGGTCATTTATAAAATGAAATTCCCCATTGTGCAAACATTTCCAAATATGTCGCTAAATTTAATACTGGCAATTTCCATTACCTATCAATCCTCTGCATTTTGGCAATGTATATCAATAGCCTTAAAAATGTCCATAGTCTTTGACCCAGTAATTCTAGTCTTATAAATTTAATTGAAGGAAATAATCAAAGCAGTACAGAAAGATTTATGAATGAAGATTTTCATCACAGCCTTATTTATAATAGTAAAAAAAAATGGAAATGCATAAATGACTTCCAACAAGGGAATGGTTAAGTAAAGAAATGTGGTCTATCCCTTGCAATGAAATATCATATAGTCATTAACATGACATTGGTTTGAAGAATGTTTCAATGACTTGGGAAAACGCTTATCATATAATGTTAAGCAAGAATTACAAGATATATTTGTACAGTGTGATCACAGGTTTATAATGACACACACCCAACTTCTTTTTTTAATATTTATTTATTTATTCGTACAGAACTGGAGTACAGGCCAGAGATGCGGAGGGTGAGAGGATTCACCAGAGACAGAGTGGGGAGCAGAACAGGCAGATTGACAAGTACACTGCTGAGGGGAGCAGCAGGCAGGTCAGGAGAGGTCTGCCTCACCACGTGGATCTCTTCCGGGGCTGGCGGGGATCGAACTCATGAGGAAGTGGCTTAAGCTTTTTTGTGCTGTGCTTTAACCCACTGTGCCACCAGGGAAGGCCCACACACCCAACTTTTTAAAAAGACTTTTTAAATAACTTTTTAAAAATTTATCAGTGGTTATTACCAAGAAGTAGAATTATGGGGGAAATTTTGGCTAGGCAGAGGAAGAGGCACCTGAAGCAGAGAAAGGGGAGGCTGTTTCTTGGGAAAAGGACTGTTTTGTGAATGAGAGGGTAGCCACAAGTGGAATGACAAATCACCCTGGTATGCCAGGATTAAGGAGTTTTGCAAGAATAGGGAATTTGTGTTAAAAGTGGAAAATTCCGGGTTCTTCCTGGTGGTGTAACAGGTTAAAGAACAACACTATAGAGTTACAGTAGCCACTGCAACACAAGTTTGATCCTGGCCCCAGAAGTGACCCACATGGTGCAGTGACCTCTCGTGACCCACCTGCTGCTCCCCTCAGCAGTGCACTTTGTCAGTCTGCCTGTTCTGCTCCCCACTCTGTCTCTAGTGAATCCTTTCACCCCCCCTCACCTCCTCTGGCCTGTACCCCAGTTCTGTATGCATAAATAAATAAATCTTTAAAAAAGCGGGAAATCCCTGTGCTAACTGGGATGCATTTCAGTATTCTGCCAAACTCAAGAATACTGAGGTCAGGAGATAGGTGATGTCATGATGAAAGTCACACAGGAAGTGGGCCGCTGGGTTTAAAGCTCAAGAGACTTAATTCTACATTTTTGCTATCTATCAAGATACCTAATTTGAGGCTTAATTAAGGCAATAACACTTCTCTTGTTACCCTGACAGTTGTTATGCAGACTGAATTCAGTTATTCACAAAACAATGGCCAGTAACAATAAACATGTTCAAAGCACATACTACATTGCTTTGGGCATAGTTATAAGATCAGGGGAGAAGTAATAATTCCAGGTTTATAGAATTGTGATAATGTCTATGTGAAATGACATGTCCAAATGAATTAAAACAATCTTTGTTTTCTAGTAAGCACTCATTAAGTGTTAGTTCTGATAATAATATGTGATTGATTATATATCTCAATTTGAAAACGGAGTTAAGAGAATGCCACACCACTTAGTAGCAATTACCTCATAATATATAGCTATGCCAATTAATGTTCCCATTTTACAGATCAGAAAGTTGTGGTTCAGAAAGGTTAATTACCTTACTTACATTTTTATAAGCAGTCACAGAGTGGTTTGCCTCAAGGATTTGTTTCTACTTCATTAAATTGCCATTAAATTGCCAGTGAAAAGCCTCTTTGGGTGAGGATATGGTCAATGTTTTTTTGTTTTTGTTTTTGTTTTTTTTTAACTGTAGATTACCTTCTTCCTATCCATATCTTCAGTTTAGTCAAAGCCTACTGTTGGATCAAATAGCACAGGAAGCATTTTATGAGGTACATTGTCAGCAATACTTAGAGAACTTCAGGATCCTTTGGAAAGGCTATGAAACTATTATAACATCTGTAGGACACCTCTCACAGAGTAAGGATTAAAGTAGTGTTCTGCTAAATGTTTAACCACTGGCTCTGAGAGGAGTAGGGGACCCTGACTTGTAGCATTTGCACAAAACCATGTCATAAATATTTCTACCATGTTTGATTTCAAACTACCAATGGGATTGGTTCCTGTAAGCAATGCTAGCCAGTATAAGCAAGTGTAAGCCAGTTCCTGCACAGTGTTCTAAGCAGCATCCTAATGTCGAATGGCTTGCTGCATTTATAAATATTCAGTGAAAGTTAAAATATAGAAGCTTCATTTTAATTTATGAAAAAGGGAGAAAGAAGGGAATGCAAAGTTAAGGGTTAGGATAGTCAAGAGGGTGGTACAACTTAAGACAAGGCCCTGAGTAATAGATTTGCTGCCAAGTGACTGCCTGCAAGTCCAAGTCTGGCTTCTCATGAAACCTCCTGAACAGGACAGCAAGGGGCACTAAAACTGGCCAAGAGCAGTGCACAGTTTATCAGGCACTGTCTGTGTTCTTCTTCTGTGCACACATGGCAAGACTGCTCAGACTCAGGGAACATTACTGGGATTTATTTAACAAGCCAGGGAAAAACAGCTACTGAGGCCACAATTAGCCATTTACCTCACCCAAAGCAGTATCCAATGTTTTTCAGTCCTAAACGAAAGCAGCTAAGATGGCACAAGCTCCTCTCCTAAACAGTAAGCTACATGTCCAACGGGGCATCTTCCTGCCTCTGCTGACCTGGTGCATGCTGCCCACAGACTATAGGCTAGGTTCCAGAAGATGCAACAGGAGACAGTCCAGAATGCCCCAGACAGGCGACACTCAAGACAGCAATTGCAGTGGCTGAATGACCCAACAAACGGCCAGACTCACACAACTCAGTGAGGCCCCGGCCCCCGGCTCTTCACCTTCTCTGCCAGGCTATGACAGCAGCAAAAATGGGAACAGCTACTTGCGAAGGCTCTGGACTGTTCCTCTGCGGTAGGCTGCCAGAGGCTTCTCCCCATTCAGAGGCCCACAACCGCCTTCTGGAAAATCAGAATGGTGGGGGCCGAAATCTGTTGATCCCAGTTTTTGATGCAAAAAACGCTAAATCCTGAAGACTGAATGAATCTGCACACCGTTCTATAATCCCTTATATTACTTATTGGTAACTCTATGCCCAAAATGTGATAACTTCTGGCATTTTCCCTGTAGCTATCTGTTCTCACCAGCAACCCCCTACCTGGAGCACCGCTTGCAACAGGTTGGCTTCAGACATCGGTTATACACTCAGTAAAGCCAAAGCTAACACCTGTAATAAGGATTAGATAAGCTTTTTTTTTTTTTTCAGTTATCACCATCTTTTCATTTTCCCACCAACTTTATATTTTGAACATTTTCAAACCTTTAGAGAAGTTATAAGAATAGACCAATGAGTAGCCATATACCCTTCACTTAGCTTTACCAGTTTTCAGTAACTTTTTACATTTCTTTTATCACTCTCCGTTTTTATGAACTATTTAAGTGTTAGTTGCAGGTAAATGGAATTTCTACCCTCCTAAATACCTGAGTAAAAATCTGGAAAAGAGGCCCTCCCTGGTGGCACAGCAGGTTAAAGCACAGCACTGAGAATCTAAAAGCCACTTCCTCATGAGTTTGATTCCCGCCTGCCCCGGAGGTGACCACATGGTGTGGCAGACCTCTCCTGGCCCGCCCGCTGCTCCCCTCAGCAGTGTACTTCATCGATCTGCCTGTTCTGCTCCCCACTCTGTCTCTGGTGAATACTCTCACCCTCCACATCTCTGGCCTGTACCCAGTTCTATATGAATAAATAAATAAAATCTTTAAAAAAAAATCTGGAAAAGAGCACTAATGTATAACTATAGGATGTGTGTGTGTGAGCATATATGTAATACTGTATGTAGTATAGTACATATGTGTAGTACTATGTATACTATATGCATCACACTCAGGAAATATAATGACATGATTTATAAGTAAAAATTTAATTTTCGGGCCCTCCCTGGTGGCGCAGCAGGTTAAAGCACTGCACTAAGAAGCTAAAGCCACTTCCACATGAGTTTGATTCCCGCCTGCCCCCAAGGAGATGGACTTCGTCGATCTGCCTGTTCTGCTCCCCACTCTGTCTGACTTCCCTGAGCCTCTGACCTGTTCTGTATGCACAAATAAATAAATCTTTTTAAAAAATTTAATTTTCAGACTTCCCCAATTTTCTCAGTGATGTACTTATAGATTTTTTCATGTAGAATATAACAAAATATTATGCCTTTCCAGCTTTATTCATCAGTCTCTTTAATGTAAAACTCCAGACCCTGCTTCTTACTTCCTTTTGTCTTGTATGACATCAACATTTGAAGGACCCAGACCAGATGTTTTACAAAATGTATCTCAATGAATTCCATCTGATTATTTCTCGTGAATACATTGAGGATTAACAGTTTTTGTTTTCTACAATGTTATACCTTCTCAGTGCCTCAGAACAGAAGGCATAGTGATGTCATTACCATTATTGGTAATGTTAAACTTAGTCATTTGGTTATGGTGGTATTCAGCATATTTCTTATTCATTGTCATGATAAACATAAACTTTGAGTTTGTGTGAATATTTTGATTTAGAGGAAGTTTCTTTATGTTGAAAGTATAAAACACTTTATTACTGAAAGTATAAATTAATTGATTTACAGCACAGCCATGGGTTTAAAAGGTATTTTCCCCAATTAAAAGGAAAAAATAAAAGATGAGCTTTTTTTTAAGCTGGCATTGAACCTCCTGGCCAAATTCAAGACTACTCACATGACAAGGGATCTTATCTAATAATATGTTCCCCATCAAAATTGTAATTTGCTGGTGGAGGGTCTATACATACACGTGTCCTTAGAAATTAGCCCTGTACATAGGCTATAGTAGGTGTCCAAGAGTTTATTGAATTAATTCCTTTCCCATTGTACTCTCTCCCAGAATGAGAAATTAATCACCCTAAGCAAAGAATGCATATTATATTGTCAACCGGCACCAGCTGGAATTGATTTGACTGCTTAAGCACCACTCTTCTCATGGGAAATGACAGCTTTTAGTTTTTATCCAGGTATTTGACCTTACTCGGGCACTATTCAAGTCTCTGGTTATTTTAATAATCTTAGTCTCTCTATATTAAAATCAAAAAGTGTTCTAAATAAATCAAGGATCAACCCTATGTTTGTTAGGATTAGACTTGGCTGCAAATGACAGAAAATCCAAAATAATAGTGAATTAAACAATACAGTCATTTATTTCTCTTCTGATGTAGAAGTCCCTAGTTTTGGCCAAAATGGAGTATTTACCCAAGTGAAAAACAAGACAAAATGAAAACAATAATTTTCAGACATTGGACACAAGGCAACAAAGATCTCAAGGAGATTGGGAACAAGCAACGTGAGCCCTGTGGTTGTCCCAGCTTACTTCCTGGAGTTTCCCAGGTATGGAGAAGATATACAGGAAAGGGTACCCGGGTATGTCATGGTGAATGAGGAAATGGAATTGATATTTAGAGAAGCAAATGCAGTTAGAATTTTCAGGATAGAGTACTGGAGAAGAGAGAGCTGCAAAGAGAAAACTTCAGAATCTTATGAAGAACGCCCCTTGAATCTTTGAGTACTAACCAACATATATATGTAAGACTAGGTAAAGAACTGCCCAAAAGGACAGACAGAGCAGTCCTCGGAGATCACACATGACAAGTATAGGGTCTGTTCCCACCATTCAGACCAGAGAAATTACATAATTCATAGAGCATCACAGTACTAAAAAAAGGTCCTGTCTCCGTAGTGACATCAAATTAACCTTAGACTAAGGTTTGCTCTATACCTGCTTAATAAAATTTTAAAGCAAACCTTGGAAGGATAAAATTATATCCAAGTAACAAAACTACATCCTAAAACAAAATACAAAACTATTTGTAGAAATATAAAATATTGAGCACCCAACAAGATAAAATTTACATCTGCCATCCAATGAAAAACAAGCTTTCAAAAGTAGTAAAATATAGTCCATAATAAGAAAAAATCAAATAAAACAGACTCAGAAATAACACAATGACAAAATTAACAAAGACTTAAACAGTTATGAGAACTCTTTTATATATGTAAGAAGCTGCAGGAAAGATTGATTATGAAACACTGAAAACACCTAACCAGAATTTCTGAAGATGAAAAACTCAATGTTGGAGATAGAATAAAATTCCATATAAATAGTTGAAGACTTTTATGTATCTCTGTGATCAATAGGGACCCCGGACCCTGCTGTCTTGTTGGCCCACCAATCTCAACATATAATTTCCAATGTATGGTCCAAAATGACTGATAGATTTATCATCATATCATCATTTCAACCAACATTATGAAAAATTAGAGGAAGAGTGTGGTCCCCTATTTAAAAACACCTAGAGATCACATGACATCATATCACTTACATCTCATGGTCATAACTTATTCTAGGGTCACAGTCATCTGAAAGTTAAATCAATAATTGTAGTCTTTATTCAATGTGGCTTTGTGCCCAGATAAAATGTCTAAAGTTTTGCTGTCTAGTGAAGAATTGGAGAACTAAAATAGGGAGGAAACTAGCCATTATTTCCTGTGTTTATAGCCTTATAGTGCAGAAGAGACCATGGTCCAATTTATATAACAATTTGACTCCAAGGTTAAAACTATTCTGAATGTAACTCTCAGCTGAATGGCAAGATGGTGGAAGAGTAAAGATGCTGGACTTGTCTCCTGTGCATCCTCACAGCTAGGTCGCATCAGAACAAAGCCAAAAAAAAAAAAAAAAAAAAAAAAAAAA
>NW_004567120.1:16593719-16614780 GCF_000260355.1 Condylura cristata | reverse complement strand
CAAAAACAAAACAAAACAAACAAACAAAAAAACAGGTAGTTGCATCACACACTAGGAATAACATCCAGAGGAGGAGAGACCCAAGCAAGCATCAGGACAAAACAAGTAGCGAAGCTAGGTGGGTGTGATGAGCCCCAACAAACACCCCCCAAACACCATTTTAGCCTTGGCAAATACCAGGAAGGGGCCTGAGGGTGAAACCACTATAGCAGACACACCCACAGATATATGTGCAGATTCACTGAGATCCAGGAAGTAGAACAAGGGCAAATCTACCACAACAAACCCCCCACAGACAAGACCTCTCCCCACTTACTGAAGACCCAGCTACAGATTAGTTCTCCCTGGCATACAGTGCCATCTACTGGAAATGTAAAAGACCTACAGTCTTGGTTTCTGGACAGAAAATAGTGAGGAGATGAAAAAGCACAAGTGGCAGCCTGAGTCCTCAGTGGGGACACTACATCACAGAAAGTGAATTAATCTCCAGGACCAAACCACAAAGCCATGGAAGAGTTGTTCTTCCTATCAGATACAGAGTCAAAATTGCTATAATAAAGAAATTCAAAGAAATGAGAGAAAACATACAAAAAGCTGATCAAAGGTAAACAAGAAAAAGTAAAAAACAAATGAGTGTCTTGAGAAACAAAATAAATAGAAAAAGAAATGCTGAGTCTTTAAATAACAAAATAACAAAAATGTAAGATGTAAAATGATCAATAGAGGAGATGAAAAATTCTGCAGAAGTAGAATAGACTAAATGCAAATTTGAATCAGTGACTTTGAAGATGAGAATGCACAAAGAATCCACGTGTTTGAAGAAAGAGAGCTATGAAGGGAAAATGAAGAAACAAGAAAATTATACAATTTCATGAGAAAAGGCAATATAAGAATTATGTGTATCCCAAAGGGAGAATAGAAAAGAGAAGGGAGACAAAAATATACTCAAAGATATAATAGAGAAAAATGTTCTGAACCTGGAGACATAACTAAAAATACAATTTCATGAAGCTAAAAAAAAATAGCAAGTAGTTAAATAAAATGAGACCTACACCAGCACATATAGTAGTGAAACTTCCATGAGGCAAAAAGAAAGAATATTTACATAAGTTGTGAGAAGAAACAGAAAAAAATATAAAAGAACCTCTACCAAGCTAACATTGGACATCTATAAATAAACACTGCAAACAAAGAGACTAAAGAGATGTGATCAAAATATTCAGATTAAAACTTCTAGAAAAGAATATACTGCAACACTCTTCTTCACATATGAGGATGAAATAAAGGTGTTCTCAGACAAATAAAAGCTGGAAGAGTTTGCAAATACTAGACCTCCCTCCAAGAAGGAAGAACCATCCCAAAAAAACTTAATGAGAAAATGACTAAAATCAAGAACAAAATAGCAGCAACAAACTTTCATACATCAATAATTACTCTAAATTTAAACAAAGTGAAATAACCAATTTAATAGCACAGTGTAACAGAATCCAATTTTTTGCTATCTCCAGGAAATGTACCTAAGCTCAAAAGACAAAAATAGGCTCAGAGAAAAAGGTTGGTAAACATTCCTACAAGCAAATAAGAACCAAAGAAATGTAGGGACAACCACATTTATCTCACATAAAATAGATTTCCAGCTAAAAAAGTGTATCAAGAGTCAGAGATGGACACTATATAATGATTAAGGGAAGAGGACATCAGTATACATTCATTAATGTATACTAACCAAATGAAGGAGCATCAAAATATATAATGCAATTAATATCAAATCCAATAACAGATATTAGGAAAAACATTCACAGTGGTAGGCTCTAACACCCTACTTTCACCAATGACAGAGCAACTATACAGAAAATAAAAAAGAATTCAATAGCCTTAAAGTAAGAGTCAGACTACATGAGCTTAATAGACATTTATTGGACACTGTACTCCTAAATATTTAAATACACATTTTTCTCAAGTGCACATGGTACGTTTTCCAGGATCAACCACATCCAGGGTCACAAGGTAAGTATCAACAAATTCATGAATATTGAAATCATTCCTATCATCTTTAACAATAAAATAATTAAACTACTAAAAAAAAAGCAGAAGAACCCTCTAGTACATGTAGATTACACTACACAATATTGAGTTAATGAGGAAATCAAAGAAGTAAAAAAAAAAAAAAGTCTCAAGACAAAACAAGACAAATAACAATGAGGACACAACCTTCCAGAACTTATGGGACACAGCAAGAGCAGTATTAAGAGGGAAATATATAGTAATTACAGGCTCATATGAAAAAATAGAGCTCAAATTAATAACCTTATTTCTCAACTCAAAGAATTATATAAAGAACAAACAAAACCAAAACCTAGTAGTAGAAGAAAAAATAACAGAGCAGAAATGAAATAGAAATAGAAATTTAAAAGTCCAACAGATTAATAAAACCAAAAGCCAGTTTTTTGAAAAATAAACAAACCTCTAGATAGCCAAAGAAAAGAAGGGAGAACACTAAAATAAATAAGATTGGAAACAAAAGAGAAATTATACTGGACATCACAGGAAAGGGAGAACACTCAAATAAATAAAATAGGAAACAAAAGAGAAGTTACAATGGACATCACAGAAATTCAGAGGATTACAACCAATTACTATGAACATTTGTATGCTAGTAAGTTCAATAGCCTACAAATTCTTAGAATTATATAATTATCCAAGAAGGAAGAAATAAAAACCTGAAAACAACAACAACAAGCAAGGAAATTGAAACACTAATCAAAACTCTCCCCAAAATCCCAACAAGATGACTTCATAGGTGAGTTCTAACAAACCTTCAAATATGAGCTAATACCTATACTCCTCAAATTCTTTAAAAATTTGAGTAAAAAATAATATTTCAAGTACACTATATGAGGTAAACATTATTCCAATACTAAAACCAGATAAAGACAATACACACAAAAATATAGACAAGTTTCTTTAATAAACACAAATGCAAAAATTCTTCAACAAAATAGCAAACTAAATCCAACAATGCAATAAAAGGATTAACTAAGGATTGACTAAGGATTGACTAAGTAGGATTTGTTCTAGGGACACAAGGATGGCTCAACATCTAAAATCAATCAATGTAAGTTACCATATCATTATAAGTAAAGATAAAAAAATGATCATATTACTAAATGCCAACAATGGTTTATAACGAAACATCACAAAAACTAGGGACAAATGAACATATGTCAACGTTATAAAGGCCATTTATGACAAAACCACAGTTAACGTCATGCTCAGTGGTGACAAACTGAAATTTTCTCCACTAAGATCTGATACAAAGACATGGATGTCCACTATCAACAATACTGTTTACCACAATATTGGAAGTCCTAGCTAAACCAATTAGGCAAGAAGGATATAAAAGAATCAAAGTTGGGAAAGTAGAAGTGAAGCTATAATTATTTGCAGATGTCATGGTAATACACATAGAGAACCCTAAAGACTGCACTGAAAAACTAGTTAAAACAATAAAATTAAGTCAGCAAAGTGGCAGGTTACAAAGTTAACACACAAAATCACTTTCCTGATATGCAAGCAATGAAGCTAGAAGAGGAAGAAATTAATAAAGTAATCCAATATGTAACCATATGCCCCAAAAAATAAATACCTAGGGATAAAATTTACAAACAAGGTAAAGAAAACCCTAAGGCATTGTTAAAGGAAATAGAAGAAGACACAAAGAAATTGAAAGCTATTCCCTGCTCATGTATTGGAAGAATTATCATTGTCAAAATGGCCATCCTACCCAAAGCAATATACAACTTCCATGCAATCCTTATCAAAGTCTCAATGGCACTCTTCAAGGAAATAAAGCAAACATTAATGGAATTCACATGGCATCAAAAAAGACTTAGAGTATTAAAAACAATCCTGACAAAAATGAGGATGAATGGCAGTGTCACACTTTGAGACTTCAAAATATACTACAAAGTTATTATAACCCAAACAGTATGGTACTATAATAAAAGACACACAGACCAAAGGAATAGGATTGAAAGCCCATACCTATATGGACAGTAACTCTATAAAAAAAGGAGCCAAGAATATATATTGGAGCAATGAAAGCCTTATCAATAAACAGTATTAGAAAAACAGTATTCTGCATGCAATAGAATGACACTGGACCCCTATATCATGCCATACAACAAAATCAACTCAAAGTGGGTAAAAGACTTGGATGTATGATACCATGAAATAAATAAAAGAAAACACAGGCAAATACTGCAGGTCATAACCTTCAGAAATACCTTCGTAGATTCATCAAGGAAAACAAGAGAATATAAACAACTGGGACTACATCAAACTAAAAAGCTTCTGCACAGCAAACGAAACTATCCCTAAAATAAAGATACCCTACTGAATGGGAGAAAATATTTGTATACCATATGTCTTACAAGGTACTGATATCAAATATCTAAAAAGAACTCACAGAACTCAACAAGAGGTAAATAAATAACCCAATTTTTTAAATTGTCACAAAAACTAAATAGGCTTTTTTTCCAAACAAACATAGAGGTGGCCTACAAGCACAGACACAGACACACACACACACACAGACACACACACACACACGTCTAGCATCAGTTATCATCAGGGAAATGCAAATGAAAACTACTGTAAGATACCACCTTACACCTGTGAAAATGTCTTGTATTGAAAAGGCTAGAAACAGCAAGTGTTGGTAAAGTTGTGGAGAAAAATTATCCTCTTACTAAACTCAGGAAATGTACACTGGTCCAACCCCTTTGGAAAACAGTATGGGATTTTCTCTAAATTTTAAGAAAGGAATTACCACAGGTCCCAGAAATTCCACTTTTAGTTATCTAACCAAAGTAAACAAAAACATTAATATGAAACATGCACTCTTATATTCATTGTTGCACTGTTTACATTAGCTGAGTTATAGAAACAACCTACATGGCCAAACACAGGTAAGTGGGTCAGGAAGATGTGGTACATATACATAAAAGAATACTATTCAACTACCAAAAATGATAAACTCTTGCCTTTCACAGCAACATGGATGGAGCGGGAGGGGATTGTGCTATGTGAAATAAATGAGAAGGAGAAACACAAACAACAAATGGTGCTTATATGTGGAATATAGAGAAGCCAATCAAAGGGTCAGATAAAGTCAAACTAACAACAAACCCTAGAAAGCTACTTATATAGCTGAAACTAACAGGGAGGGGAATGGCAGTGGAAGGGCAGAGAATGTTGGAAGGAGCACAATGGACTAGTTGGTGTACTAGAAGTGTTTTGGTTCTAGGTGCAACTTGGTAACAACACCTGATGGAGGAGAGCCTGTATGTGTAAAACACAAACAACATTGTATACCAATATTAATAACAAAAAAAAATAATCTCAATGAGACTACACCTCAGTGTGTTTTTCATGTTCAAAACTTTTAAATCTAAGTAATTTTGTTTGGAGTTGTTTGACTTCCAGTCACCATACCTCCATATGTTTTTGAGCTTACCTCAAACAAACTGCCAGAGTTGCTCCATTTTCCTCATCAGTAACACCAAGTGAGAGGTGAAGTTTAACATTTTGTTTGACTTTTTCTAATGTTTATCCTGACCATGAAACTAATCATCCAGTGTATTTATGCCCTCATCCTAAAAGTTTACTTCCTTTCCTAATAAAGTCACTAACACCTGCAGCTAAAAGCAAGTTTCACAAAGGCATCCATATTGCATAGTCTGGAACCCTAATACCTTCTTCCTGGTTGAGAAAATGTTTGCACTCAGTAGATGTACTCTTTTGTATGAACCATGTAATTTCTACCCAGACTTTATTTTGGTTGACCAGGTAGCTATTCCTAAATCTCAAAAAAGCTTGGTCATTACAACTCATTGATCAACTTGAAAGCCTTTCAATATTTCTGGGAGTATCACTGCTCTCATAATGTCAAAGTAATAGCCATTCTTTTCAAGAGATAATAGGTGAGCATGGAATTGATCTGTTTTTGGTGGACAAGAAAGAATTGCTGGAAAATATCAGTTCTTTTAGGGTACCATAAAAACCAGGAGTATGGCTGCTTGGAGTATTCCTACAGAGCATTGCACTAGCTCTGTGTGTTGTCTTGAGCAACTCAGACCAATAAACCTACCAGGAGTCAGGCCTGTGTGCTTTCCAGTTGCTAATGGACTTGATTGCTTTGACAACCTTTTGTTAAAATACTGCACTGTGACATTTCCACTTTCTCCCATATAAGCACTGTCTTGTAATTACATGGCTTTTTTATTCTTTGCATCACTATCATCACTATTCTTTATACCAAGTAATAGTGATTTTTTAAGTATGAAATTCATAGGGGGAGTTTATACCAAATAAACAACCTAGAGAAATGTTTCAGTGGAAGAGGTTGAGATGGAACTCGCAGTGCTGATTTAGACTCCAGATTGTGACCTCAGAGGAAAATTCTTTCCCCTTAGGCTCTCCTACTGTGAACCTGTCCACAGAGGTCATGATGGAGTGGATCCAATAAATGTACTCACTGACCTGCTGTACCCTCTCTAACTTGGTTTCCCATTGGGCATGCCAGATCGTACCATCTGTGCCAATGAAGAATGAAAATGTGGTTTTTGACTTGACAAATGCACTTTGTGGTGTAAATTTTGTTTTCAGTAAGATCTTGCTGTTTGGATAAAATAAAGTATAGGGATGGAGAGTTGATATAAAGGGACGATGACGCATGGTATTAGGTGAGTGTTTTCACCCAATAACAAATGGATGTTAAGAGGTTAAGTGGTTTCCTAGGTGAAGGTGAGAATTAAACCTTTGTGAGACATGTTTGAAACTTGATGCTTTATGAACTCTGAAAACTAGAACTTGTCTCCATTTATTTTAACTAACCCCTCATTGTCCATGACTATCGAAAGATTGTGGTAAAAGCTTGACCTGTCAATGATTATTAATACTGTAAATTGCAAACACTTGCTAGCTGAGAGCCATTTACTTTGACTCCTCTGTTTTATTGATTTGGGAAACATAGCATTCTTTGAACTGGTTGTCTCCAGGTCTGTGAAGTGATTGGATTCAAATAGTGAATTGCCCCAAATGAGACAAGTCAAAGCGTTTTTTTGTCTGGTCTTTAATAACAACAACAAAAAACTTGTTGAGAGTTTCATCCATTAATATAGAAAAGAACAATTCCGTTTTAGATCTTTGTACCTTTCTTTTCAGTGGAAAGCACAAGAGCTCTCGGTCCTCTACCTAACAAGCAGGGCAATAGAGTAGTATTAGCAAATCAATAAATATAACACTAAACCTATTGAACATGCTACAATTTTTTTCACCCTTTGTATTTTGGACTTCTTCATCTCACTCATATTTCTCAAGTGTGGCCTTTTTCAGTAGCAGAACATCTTTTTAAACAGCAAATCAGTATCCAAGAATCTTTCTCCCTCAGCGCCATCTATTAAAGAGATCTACCTTCCTCCTGAGACCTCTTTTTCTTGTAAACCCATGTCTAATACATTCTTGTAACTTTACATACCATTATCATGGTAGATTTAAAAAAAAATTTAAGTGCTCTCACTATAAAACTCTGTATCCTGCCATGTAATGGGAGATGTCACACCCTACAATCATCAGTATTGAAGAAAATAGGATAGTCTTTGAGATTCAAATTCTTCTCAGAATTTTAGAGGGCTTCCCTATGGCCAAAAGGGTATGTTCATCTTATGATACAGAACCAACACATTTGTAACAAGTATTTACTAAACACCTATTAAGGGTACAGCATAGATCTAAGTGTGGGAGTGGAAACATAGGGCAGACATAACACCCTTTCGCCATGGAAGATGCTTTATTTTAAGGTTAGAAAAGGGGGAAATAGAATGGAAAATCTGGAGAGTATACTATCCAGCTCATGAACTACCAAACATTAGAGATGGAAAGTACCATTCGTGTTCCCCCAATTCACTTGTGTTTCCTAGCCATGGACCTTCAAAACCTGTGATTTAGCAGAGTACCTCAAAGGTTGCTTCTTTGTATTTCTTGACTCCACCCCATCCCTTTTCAACCTGGAGCTCAACTTAAAATTTCTATAAGATTTTTTAAAAAGATTTATTTATTTACACACAGAACTGCAGTACAGGCCAAAGGTGCAGGGGCAGTGAGAGGATTCACCAGAGACAGAGTGGGGAGCAGAACAGGCAGATTGACAAAGTACACTGCTGAGGGGAGCAGCAGGCGAGTCAGGAAAGGTCTGCCGCCCCATGTGGATCACCTCCAGGGGCTGGGGATCGAACTCTCACAGAAGTGGCTGTGGCTAGCTTGCAGTGCTGCAGCCTAACCTGTTGTGCCGCCAAGGAGGGCCAGAACTTCTATAAGATTTGGTTTGTGTAACAAAAATTCCACAGCTCTCCAAAATTTGTAAGCCATCAATCCAGTCCAACCCCTTCCTGTTGCAGATGAAGAAACAGCCCCAGAAAGGGAGGGAATTTGGCTGAGGTCCACAGCCATTTGCAAACTTTAGCTCCCAGTTTTCTGATTCCAGTGACCCACTTCCCTATGCCAAGTAGCAGCAGACACTTATAAACTATCAGAGTGGTCTGCTGTCTTAGGAAGAGCCACTTGTCTCAGGAGCAAGAGGAAGTTGCTTAGGCCAAATGCTTAGGCACTGAGTTATTTCAGGACAGAGAAGAGGTTAGTAAGTGATACTATTTAGCCTTCCATTTTCCTGCTCCCAAATAGGTCTTCATCCTTTACAAGGGGATGGAGGTGCCTACCAGATAGAATGATGAGGATGAACTGAGTTCATATATGCAAAATATCTGGCACAAAGTAATCACCAGATAAATGCCAAATCTTAAGCCACCACCAATAACTGAGGAGTGTAACCCAACCGTAACACTGGGGATCCTCCTTCTCATCTATCTTTGGTTGTTGTTTGGTCTGTTTGTTTTAATTGGACTTCAACTCATCGTGTTAGTATTATTAGGAACACTTTCATGGGGAGATGGAAACTTAAGGCTGGCTGTGAATACATGGAGTGATCCGAGGGCTGAAAAGTTCTCAAGGTGCATTCCAGTCAAAGGAAATAGTTTCAACAATGCCTCAAAGGTGGTAATTAGTGTCCCAGGTGCCAACTTGAAGTTGGTGGTTGATACAGTTAGTAAAGTGACAGTAATAGGTTGCCACCTAGATGCTGTGATACATAAGAAACCAGGGATCATTCTCAGTCCTTGAAAGGGGAAGGAAAACATTTTTCAAAAGGGTTGATGAGGAAGATGACCCGAGTGCAACATGAAAAGTGAGAGAAAACCTGGAAGCCAGGAAGCTTGCCAGCTGGTAACAGTAAGCAAAGCATGAATGAACAGAGCCTATCACAAAGGCAGAGCAGTAGAAGGGGAAAGCAACAGGACAAATCTGGAGATGTACCTAAAAAGGGGCAAATTTGAAGAACTTCTGATGTGGGAATGAAGGGTTGCAAATTTGGGGCTTATTAGAATAGTAAGAGGGAATTTGGCCAATAGTGTTTGTTTTGGCATGTGGTTAGAGGCATTCACTTGTTAATTAGACGTCACATATTCTTGGGTGTCCCTAGATAACCAGGGAATTCTTGCTTGCCCAGGGTTGGGTGGGTGAAAGATGGATTTCATAAAGGAACCATTGTAGAAATCAAGTAGCTTAAAGTAGTTCATTTGCTTCTCATTCTCTGTAAAGGAGAAAACTCCCTTTGGACAATTGCACAAAGTGAGAACTAACAATCCCAGCTTCCAAAAGAGAGAGCACACACCTTTTCCCCCTTACTAGACTCCCAAGGTAGAACTTTCTGGAACTGTAATCTGGTTGGGATTCATATTTTGGCCGCAGTTCAAGACTTGGCGTGCGACACCTAAGCTACTCTGGTCACTTGTAGCTGGAGTAGCAGATGGCTGTTCTTCCTTCCCTTAAATGGCTGAGTCTGCCCTGAATCCTTTGGAGTGTAAATAATTTACTTTCTGTTCCATTGAGCCCAGTTAATATTACTTCTCAAAATACCCTTGCCTGTGCTCTTATATTTACGTATATTTTTCTTGCCAGGTTTTCCAAATACCTCTCCTGATATTTATTTTATTGGTAGAAATATTCACCTGACCCAAACTCAGAAATAAATTGTGAAGGATAGGGGCATCTTGAGTTGGCCCATCAGGAATTTTAAGTACAACTGTCCCTCACTCGGGGAAGGTTAGTACCAGAAACAACTGTGTGAGATCTTGCTTTCCATCAAGGATTTATTGGTTAATGAGTTCTGTGGCTGATGTGGTTTTCCTGTGTTTAGCTTTTGGAACTCCCAGAGACAGTTGTTTGGAATACAGAGCTGACAGAATGATTGCCCAACAAGCTTGCTGGTAACAGCCCACCAGCCTCCCCCAACACCGATGAATCTTATGGCTGATTCAGTGAACAGAACAAGTATTTGAAGAGGCAGCGTGAAGAGCTGTTGGCATTCTGTTCTGCTGTCTGAAAAAGTCTACTAGCCTTCTTCTCATTAAGCCTGCCTTTTTCAACCTCCTTTCTTACCCTTCCTCAATTGCCTGAACAGGGACTCATCAGCACAATAGCCTCAGGGTGAGGTCACTGGAGACTTAGTTTCTCTAGTTTCCTTGTGGCAAAAGGACCTTTTTTAATTAATCCCTCAGTAACAGAACATGTCTAAATTCCACTTTACCCTAGCATTCCAGGTCTTTGGGCTAGTCATGCTTAAAGAGTCCATTGCATTTTTTAAAACCTTAGAAATTTTGAAAAAGCGCTCACATATCATCACTTTTGCCACTCAGACCACCACTACAAGTCAGCATATCCATTACAGTCACCATGTAACAAACCACCCCAAAACTAAATGGCATAAAATGACATTTACTATTACTCACCGGCCTGCAGGTTTGCTGGATGTTGGCTCATCTGGGTTTGGCTCAGATGTGAGTGTGTGGCAAGCTGGAGTTACCTGGGCTAGGCTGAGAGTGACTACGTTTCACACGTTCACATCCTTGTAGGACCATGGACTAACCTGAGTGTGTTGTTTTCATGGTTCAAGCAGAAATGCCAGAATGAGACCGGAGATTACTGTCCCTTAAGGCTCACTGTTATTACTCCACGATCCACTGTGCCAAAGCAAATGACACAAATGAACACAAGTTGATGAATGCGAGATAAACTTCAGTTCTTTTATTGAAGAAGTGATTCTAATGGCATGGGCAAAAGAAGAGGAAAAGAATGAGGCAGTAATGCAGCCCCCAATTGGAGGGTAGGACAGACATGGCTGTTCCTATTTTACAGTGAGAAAACTGAGACCTAGAGATGTAAGATGATTTTCCCAAGGTCGTAAAGAAATTCGGCAGTGTTAGAATGCAAACCTAGTCCTCATTACTTCTGATCCTCTCTGCTCTTGCCATACCCAAGCAGGTTCCCGTAAGTTATGTTTAATCAGCTAGTGAAAGGTCAGATGGCTCTCTTCAGAGATGAACCCTCCCAGCCTCATCTTTTTTTGTTCTCCCTTCTGCCTCCATCTACTCTTCCATTTGGCACTGCTTGAGGATGGACTGTGAATGAAGTCTGGAATACACAGACACAAATTCACCTGATCCTGAATTCAATCTCTCTAGTTTTCAAAAAAAAAAAAAAAATCCAACTAGCATGAGATAATTGGACCAGTGACCTCCAAACCCAACAAACTTTGGTTCTTTGAAAAATGGAAGCATCTGAAATCTGTTAAGACTCCGATTGCTGACTCTGAGCTTCATTTAGGCGCGAATAGGTACAATCTCATACCCTTAGCCTTTTTCTGATTGCCGTTAGTGAGGGTTCTCTGGCCTGGATAGAATTTTGGTCTAAGCTGCTCAAATATAGCTTGAAGAAATTTCAGCTGGTATCTCTGAGTCAGCCTACGAGATGTTTTCAGGTGTGAGTTGCTATGGCAACCCTGTGCCTCTGCCTTTCAATAGATACACCTGCACTCCTAACTCTGGTGGCTGGCATCCTAAAGGTAGAAGATACCAGCTGACCTTACATTCTCCTCTGCATTTCTGGCCAATATACCTACAGTGTGTTAGCGTTACATAAACCTTATAGACATCGCTCTCTATGACCTCAGTCTTCGACAGCCCCCTTCCATTTCCTTGACACACTTCTCTTTCCTAATTTCTTTCCCCTTCAGCTTAGCTTCCAGCAACAGTCTGGCTGTTATGGCTGCTTGTCTCCACTATTCAGTGAGACTCCACCTGATCTCTTTTGTTTCTAAGGACTTAATGTGGCTGAGCCATAACAAGGAGACCGAGTTCTGATCTCTTTCTTCCATAGTGCCATAAGAAATTGGGAGAGAGATGATTTGCAGTGATTTCTAGAGGCAGAAGATAAGTGAATGGCCACTATAGTGGTGGAATCAAGAGAGAATGATGGTTGTCCTTGAGCCTTCTGAGATGATAACTAAATCCAGAGGGAAAGTAAATAAGAAAAAGTTTGTGGGGGAGAAAAGGTGCCACTGGGGAAAAAATAGCTGCTGTTTAAGAAAGTACCTCAATAATTCAAACAGTGTCTGCTTTTGGCTCTTGATTATCTTGTTGGCTAATCACTAGGGAGAGAGAACTGCACGACTACCATGTCAGATGGGATAAGGAGCAAATAAATCTGGCTAGGGGCATTGCCATAGATATTTAGACTCTTGCTTTACAAATCATCACTGAACTATGAAAGAAAGCAAAGAGGCAGCTGACAGAGTGGCCCCCATGCTATGATTCCTGACTTGTGTTTCTGACAGTGGGCAACTAGTAATACAGGTTCCTTCACTGTCCAAAAGTTGGAAGTTCCTCTTTGGAATGACTTAGTAAGTTATTTTGGGGGGCCTGGAAATGCTAAAAAAATCCATATAATTAATGGAAATAGTATTCCCAGACCCAAAAAATAACTTAGCAAGTCATACCAAATAAGATCAAACATTCTTTTTTCAAATAATGGGGAACATCTATAATAATAAATGTGGATTCTAGAGGTGGACTGCCTATGTTTGACTCTCTTTCAATGTATGATATTTGATAAGTTTCTTAACTCTAAGTCTTAGTTGTCTTGTCTACAAAATGGACAGAAGACATCACATACTATCTCACATGGTGGTTGTAAGGATTCAATAAAATAAAGTTTATGAAGTGGTCTGCACAAGGCTAGGCACATAATAACACTAGAAATATTAATCATCATTAATTTTGCTGATGTACTTTTGCAAGACTTTTAAAAATAAATTGATTATAGGAGTACCTTGAGATTATGGTATATCCGTTGTTTGTTCCTATTTAGGATATATAAATATAGTAAGCTTTCCTTACTGAACACCACTTAACTGACATGGTTGAATGTTTTTCCTTCCTACTGAAATAAATACTGACAAAACTGAGGGCACACGGGAAGCTCATGTGGAGTTGCTACCCTCTGATGAAGCCTTGTGCTTCTGCTCCCACATGCCAAATCCATGCTTAACAAGAATTGGTTGTTCTCTTGCCAAAACCATTTATTCCAGTTGTTCTTACAAACACAATTAGGTAATTTAATATAAATTTATGAAAAATGAGTAGAAAAAGGAAGCTACTGTTTCCATGAATACTAAGTTCAAGGCTAAAACTTGATAAAGAAAAGTTGTGTTTCAAAACTGCTCTCTTGGGAGTGGGAATTGAAGCCAGAAAGCAAATAGAATGCACCAAGAATGTAACTTATGCAAGAATCTGAAATTTCAGGCAGAGGACCAGCACTCATAAAAACGACCTTGGTCGTACATCACATCACCAGGTCTGTATATTTGATGTTTAAGCAAATTGCTTAAGGAACATATATATTATTTTATCTGATTTACTTTCAGTCATCAATTGCTTCTTCTGACAATATTATGCAAGAGAGCTTCTACTGTTGGCCAAGTAGTGTGCTTTCTACTGTTGGCCAAGTAGTGAGCTTTATATACTGTGGGCTTGCAAGAAGGAAGCACTTTTATGGATGGAAACTTGCAGCCGGCTGAACAATGCTTCATTTCCCCAAAATGACCACAACGTAATCCTTGGAACATATGAATATGCTGTCATATGACAAGGAGTAAGAAAGTTTACAGATGGATGTAATGCCCAAAGTAGTTGGGATAGGAAGGTTATCCCAGGTAATCTGGGTTGTTGGCCCAATATAATGGTCTTTCCAAGTGGAAGAGGGAAACTGAAGAGAGAGGATCAGGGCGGTATGAAATGAAAAAGACTTGGCCAATGTTGAGGTTTTGAAGATGGAAGAAGGGCATGGACCAGAGTGCAGACAGCCTCTAGAAAAAGTAGACAAAGAAATGAATTCAACGCTTAAGGCCCAAAAAGGAATGCCACTCTCCTGAACCTGATTTTAACCCACTGAGATTCACTTCAGTCTTTTGACCTACAGAAGAGTAAGATAATCAATTTATGTTGTTAAGCCACTAAGTCCATGGTAATTTGTTAGATCAGTAGTATGAAACCAATGCAGATTTCAGCCATTTGATGACAAATATGCCCTACCTCCAACACTCCTTCCCATTGTGCTTATAGGAAACCTAAGCCCTAAATACTTTCAGGTACCTTAGACATAGATTTATCTTTATAATTTAGGTCTGATCTTAGAAGGGCCAAATGTATTAAGTCCCAACCATTTTGCCAGGCGGTGTGCTAAAAACTAAGGCCCCATTGAAGAACAGCATAGATACAAGATCTATCTTCATGGTTATTTTCATTCTCTTCCCATTTCAAAACCTGTACTTTGAGGGGAGGGAATTAGCAATGTTTTCCTGTTTGTGCACTGAGGAACCTTTGGGTTTTTTGCTTATTTGGAAAACAGAGTCAGCCATTATTTCTTCAGATTGCCTTTGATTTATGACTGGAAATTCCTCCTTTATTCATCTCCCCATCCCACAACATGATTTTCCAGAATTCTATCGGTACAGACTTCCAACATGAACATACTAGCAACAAACACATATTTTCACATACCCACGTTCATTTGAAGTTTCCCACTCCATGCAGGGATTTTCCTCCATCCAAGCCCACCTCATAGCTCATAGTCTGCCATCTTCTCACTGTGCCTTCACATTGTGGAAAGGTCATTCTCTTGGCTCTTGTCTGCAAGGGTACCAGTCCCATGCATGAGGGTGCCAACCTCATAACCTCATCACCACCCAAAGGCCCCACTTCCACATACCATTCCATTGGGGGAATAGGGTTCAATATATGTATTCGGGAGCGATACGAACATTCTGTATACAACACTATCCTCAGCAGCTATTTTGCACTTGATCTTAGCCAAAGGTTGAGAAACGATTAAGCATACCTGATATGTTCAAATGTGCACTGTTCGCTTCAACTCCTGGGTCTTCAACATGCTAATAGATCTTTCTGAAATGCTTACCTTCCACTGTTTCTTCTCTCACTCCTATCCTCTTTCTCTTCAGCTGACTTGGTCTCCCCCAGTTGATGACTCAGGTATCACACCTGGTGAAAAATCATCATTATATTAGGCTTCTTTTGAGAGTATCCTCCCTCAGCACATAATCCCTTAACATCACACATGTCTTTGTCACCCCGTGCACTTTTTTGTAATAGTGATTGTTTAGGAACCATCCCTTGAGAACGTTAAATATCATGTATTTTGAATTGTCTCAACAGTGTAGTCATTTGATCAGATAATAATGCTAGCTACCATTCATTGAGTGTTCGCCAGGCATTGCTCTATTCTAAGAATTATAGCAAACTATCAATATCATATTTAATCTTTTCCATTAGCCTCTGAGTAAGTTATTATTATAACCCCCCATTTTTTAGATGAAAGACTGAGGCTACATTAAAAAGGTTAAACAATTTGCCCAGACTCACACACTTAATAAGTGCTAGAGCGACTCAACATATTTGACATTAAAGTCCCTGCTTTCCCCTTAACTCCAGAATGCCTGCCTGCTGAAGAGCTTTCCTTGGTTGCAGACTTCTGGATTTTTGGCATGCTCAGTGAGCACTTACCTTTCCAGCCCCAATCAAAATTGCCATCTGTTACCTTTAAAGGTGCTTCATTGCAGGTTACCAAAGGGAAAAAACTCTGTCTTCCTGCAGTTCTTTGTTCTGCATTTGTTGAAACAACAGGCCCCCGGGAAAGAGGCCCCTCTTTAAGAAGGAAACAAAAAATGTTCTTTCTGCCCTTCTCACATACCACATTAATTATCAGCTACAGAAGAAACTGCTAAAACTTCTGACCCACTTGGCCCTTGTCCTCCAAATCAGGAAATAACACAGTAAGAGAGGAGTTGCATTCTGAACTCAAGTGCTCACCTGCATACCATCGCCTGGGACAAAGGTTCAGTGTGCTAGGTCTGGTTCCTGAGATAAGACAGCCATCAATGAGTGCAAGGTTTCTGGAAAGTATGGGATATTCAAACAAGAACTCCCACTAGGAATTTAAGTTAAATATTGAATGAACTCCTACTTTGGTCTTTCCTGTACACTTGATATTAGGTCATACTGAGGTCCTCCATTAACTCAATATGAATAGACAAATAAATTATTGTACATAAGGCTTTCTGCTTGTATTAGACGCAGGGGTTGAAAATGCTTCACTGCCTCGTAAAGGCAACTAGATGATGAATCTCTTTGCATTACACCTTCTCCTGCTTCAAAACAGTGCCCTGGCAGACAACATTCTGAACATTTAAATACTATACCTCAAAGCAAAAGCCAGGAAGGGCTCTCCAGAGAGTAAATTTCCACCAGGCATGATCTAAGCTAAAAATAGCAAACAGTAGACTTATACACACTCCATGCATGGCAGCAGCTTCCTAGAATAATATAGTAAGAAGAATGATGAGGCCACATATGGATACTGTGGAAAAGAATGCCACAATTGATTAGTGATGTCTGCCATGAACAGGAAATTACAGAGGGCTGGCAAATGAACTATTTCTTTTTTGCCCTCCTCTGTTGGTCCAAATGGCATTTTCTAAATATGATGGCTGGCACACAGAATTATTTGGGGTTTTAAAAACCATCCAATATCTGTCTTTATGATTTTTTTTCATTTAGCATAACCGTCTCAAAGAATCTAATTCAGTGCAGTCTATGAGATTCTTTTTTTTTTTTTTAAAGATTTATTTATTTGTGCATACAGAACTGGGGTACAGGCCAGAGGCTCAGGGGCGGTGAGAGGCTTCACCAGAGACAGAGTAGGGAGCAGAACAGGCAGATCGAGGAAGTACACTGCTGAGGGGAGCAGCGGGCGGGTCAGGAGAGGTCTGCTGCACCATGTGGCCACCTCCGGGGCAGGCGGGAATCGAACTCATGTGGAAGCGGCTTTAGATTCTCAGTGTTGTGCTTTAACCCACTGCGCCACCAGGGAGGGCCCTATGAGATTCTTAATACCTCAGTTGAATGATAACTTAAGTAGAACCCTATGCTTTAGGACAGTGGCTTTCAGTCCTGACTACACATCTGAATTTCCTGGGAAACTTTTTTTTTAAGATGTATTTATTTATGCATACAGAACTGGGGTACAGGCCAGAGGTGCAGGGGCGGTGAGAGGATTCACCAGAGACAGAGTGGGGAGCAGAACAGGCAGATCAATGAAGTACACTGCTGAGGGAAGCAGTGGGCGGTTCAGGAGAGGTCTGCCTCACCATGTGGATCACCCCTGGGGCCAGGGATCGAACTCATGCTGAAGTGGCTTTAGCTTCTCAGTGCTGTGCTTTAACCCCTGAGAAACTTTTTAATACCAGTTCTTAGTTCCAACTGCAGATCATTTTTTGTTATGATTTCCTAATACTGCATTTTAAATTTTTTTCTATTTGTATATATTTGACCTCATTGTTCATTTTTCATTTTTTTTTTTACAGTGTTTGCTTTCTTTTCCCAGGTATGTTCCCCATAGAATTTTCACCACCAATTCACCTGTGAGCCATCACCAAAGTACCTTGTGCTCCTCCCACTCCCATCTCAACCTTTCTGCTCCCCCATTTTCTGCAGATTGTCTCTGATTTGTAGTTACCTGTATATTTTTGTTTTGTTGCGTTGCATTTTTTAATTGTTATGATTTTTCCCTCATCTTTTATTTGGATCCCCTACACACCTCCTATAAGTGAGAAGATCCAAACTTTTTCTTTTTCCTTCTGACTTGTTTCACTGAGCATAATCCTTTCTAGCTCCATCCATGTTGCTTTGAATGGCATGTGTTTCTCTTTTTTAGTTGCTAAATACTATTCATTGTGTATATGCACCACATCTTTTTGATCCAGTCATCTACTTTGGGGCATTTGGTTCATTTCCAAGTCTTACCTAGTATAAATAGTGCTGCAATAAACATAAGCGTGCAGGGCAAATTAATGTTCTTTTGTCTTTTGGGTAGAATTGCTAGGAGTAGAATTGATGGGTCATATGGTAGCTCCATTTTTAGTAGCCTGAGGAACCTCCACACAGCTTTCCATATTGGTTGGACCACTAACTGCAGATCGATTAAATCAGATTTTGTAAGCAGGAAGCTGATGAAGCGGTGACATTTGTGGAATAATGAATGGGCCTCAAGGTGATTAATTGAGTGAAATCAGTCAAAAAGTGAAAGACAGATAAGGGATCTTTTCACTCATCTGTGGTCTTTAAATACCAAAATAACATTTATATACACAGTATAGTAGGAATAAAACTTGAATTGGGCAAAAAGAAGATGACAGTTACCAGAGGGAACAGGGGAAGAGGTGAAGGAAGAAGGCAGGTGGGGTATGGTCTTGGGTGGTTTGGTGGAGAGAAAAATAAATAAAATTTTCAAAAGGAGGCCTGGATGATTCTAATTTGCAGCTCAACTGGTCCTCTCTAAGATGTACTCTGCTGGCCACAGCAATCTCAGCTGAGGATTTCCCTTCTTTTTTCTAACACAGTCCCTGGGTAAGTCTAGCACTTTGGCTGGATATTAGATAACACAACTGCTCTGTTTCCCAAACTTTGTTCACCCATTAGGATCGGTCCTTTATAATGGCAGTGGTGGTCGTATGAATCTCCCTGGATTTAGTAAACATTAGCTGCACACATTCACTCTTCTATTTTTCTTCAAATCACTACTGAATGTGCAGAATATTAACAAAATGCAAATTCCATTTACACACAAAGAAAATTTTGATGGTTTATTGAAATATTTTTAAAGATAATCAAATAAAATGTGGGGTGATTCATGCTTTTAAGAGGTCACATAGCTTAATTAGCAATACATGATTGACCCTTGTGGAGAAGAAAAATGTTTTCCTCAACCCTCTTAGGGTCCCTGGGTGGATCTGAAAATTAGCAGGGGAGAAGCATACAAATTTATTTAGCATAAAGGTATCACACCTGGTGAAAAATCATCATTATATTAGGCTTCTTTTGAGAGTATCCTCCCTCAGCACATAATCTCTTAACATCACACATGTCTTTGTCACCCCGTGCACTTTTTTGTAATAGTGATTGTTTAGGAACCATCCCTTGAGAACGTTAAATATCATGTATTTTGAATTGTCTCAACAGTGTAGTCATTTGATCAGATAATAATGCTAGCTACCATTCATTGAGTGTTCGCCAGGCATTGCTCTATTCTAAGAATTATAGCAAACTATCAATATCATATTTAATCTTTTCCATTAGCCTCTGAGTAAGTTATTATTATAACCCCCCATTTTTTAGATGAAAGACTGAGGCTACATTAAAAAGGTTAAACAATTTGCCCAGACTCACACACTTAATAAGTGCTAGAGCGACTCAACATATTTGACATTAAAGTCCCTGCTTTCCCCTTAACTCCAGAATGCCTGCCTGCTGAAGAGCTTTCCTTGGTTGCAGACTTCTGGATTTTTGGCATGCTCAGTGAGCACTTACCTTTCCAGCCCCAATCAAAATTGCCATCTGTTACCTTTAAAGGTGCTTCATTGCAGGTTACCAAAGGGAAAAAACTCTGTCTTCCTGCAGTTCTTTGTTCTGCATTTGTTGAAACAACAGGCCCCCGGGAAAGAGGCCCCTCTTTAAGAAGGAAACAAAAAATGTTCTTTCTGCCCTTCTCACATACCACATTAATTATCAGCTACAGAAGAAACTGCTAAAACTTCTGACCCACTTGGCCCTTGTCCTCCAAATCAGGAAATAACACAGTAAGAGAGGAGTTGCATTCTGAACTCAAGTGCTCACCTGCATACCATCGCCTGGGACAAAGGTTCAGTGTGCTAGGTCTGGTTCCTGAGATAAGACAGCCATCAATGAGTGCAAGGTTTCTGGAAAGTATGGGATATTCAAACAAGAACTCCCACTAGGAATTTAAGTTAAATATTGAATGAACTCCTACTTTGGTCTTTCCTGTACACTTGATATTAGGTCATACTGAGGTCCTCCATTAACTCAATATGAATAGACAAATAAATTATTGTACATAAGGCTTTCTGCTTGTATTAGACGCAGGGGTTGAAAATGCTTCACTGCCTCGTAAAGGCAACTAGATGATGAATCTCTTTGCATTACACCTTCTCCTGCTTCAAAACAGTGCCCTGGCAGACAACATTCTGAACATTTAAATACTATACCTCAAAGCAAAAGCCAGGAAGGGCTCTCCAGAGAGTAAATTTCCACCAGGCATGATCTAAGCTAAAAATAGCAAACAGTAGACTTATACACACTCCATGCATGGCAGCAGCTTCCTAGAATAATATAGTAAGAAGAATGATGAGGCCACATATGGATACTGTGGAAAAGAATGCCACAATTGATTAGTGATGTCTGCCATGAACAGGAAATTACAGAGGGCTGGCAAATGAACTATTTCTTTTTTGCCCTCCTCTGTTGGTCCAAATGGCATTTTCTAAATATGATGGCTGGCACACAGAATTATTTGGGGTTTTAAAAACCATCCAATATCTGTCTTTATGATTTTTTTTCATTTAGCATAACCGTCTCAAAGAATCTAATTCAGTGCAGTCTATGAGATTCTTTTTTTTTTTTTTTAAAGATTTATTTATTTGTGCATACAGAACTGGGGTACAGGCCAGAGGCTCAGGGGC
>NW_004567120.1:16583397-16593619 GCF_000260355.1 Condylura cristata | reverse complement strand
TCCGGGGCAGGCGGGAATCGAACTCATGCAGAAGTGGCTTTAGCTTCTCAGTGCAGTGCTTTAACCCACTGCGCCACCAGGGAGGGCCAGACCATTGTATTTTTGCCAAGAGCTGCTATCTAGTGAATAATCTGTTCCTATCCATTTGCACTCAGTGCACAGGATCCTAGGACATGTTTATACTCAAAGAAGGTTAGTATTAACATTGTGTCAGGGGATTAATCCATTTTAATTGTAAATGCCAAGAACAAACCCCCTTCTTTGGGGCCCAGATGCATGACTTTGGTTAAATATTTATAGATTGGTGGGAATGTTTACCCTTAGTTCTGGAGCCAGGTATTTACTTGCATAATTGCATACTCCTCCCCTACCTGCAACTCCATTCAGTGTTCTGATGTGTTCTCTCTAAAGTGTAAGTGTTCAAGGAGTGAAGGCACAAATGTTGGGAACATCTGGCTACTGGTGGAATATCTCTCTACTGGTCCATAGTTATTGATACTGGGACACCGAGCAAGGGGCATAACTAGGAAAACACTCTAGGTGTATTACCAGGATCTTATAGCAAACAGGGAGCTCAGAACCAGGAAATCTGGATTCTAGTCCCAATTCTGTTACAAATTAGCTGTATGACCTTTTCTGGGCCTCATTTGCCTCATGTATAAAAATAGGGGAGATGAATTTGAGTGTTTAAGATTTATTCCAGCTTGGAACTTTCATGGTAGCTTTGTCCTAGACATTTCAAAACTCTGTCCATTCTGGGTATAATATTTAAACCCTCTAGAACTTCCTGCAATGATGGAAATACTCTATATCTGTGGTGTATAAAATAGCCACTACTTAAAATGTAGTGATGTGACTGGGGAAATGATTTTTAAATTTTTGTTTTCATAATTTAAATGTAATAACCACATGAAATTAGTAGCCACCAAGTAGAACAACACAATGCTGGATGATTAGTAATGATGCTGCATCACTCCTTACAGAAGGCCATTATCTGTGCTAATGATCACTTCTAATTTGGGGACAATTTAAAATCGTGGTCGGTAAACATTGCCAAGTTGGAATGCTGTATCTCTGATGTGGAACACGTGGGCTACGATCAAATATTCTAGCAGGGTAGAGGTTTTCAAACATGCCCAATTCCAGAGTTCTTGTTAGTTCCACTAAAAAGTGGAAGGGGATGGCAAGCCATTGAATTCCTTTCATTTGTTTATTCTAAAATGTTATATGCCTTTAGCTACACAATGTTAAACTGGAAAAACAGTTCCACTCTAGGACATTCTAAGACACACATGGCAGATTGCACAGAATCAACTTCTGTCATCCCACTTTGAACATTTATCATACAAAAAAGCTTGTATACTGAATTTACAAAATGTTTTGTTGCCATTTAATAGCTTATTGATCTGTATCCCATAACATTAACTGCCAGGAGTGATTAATCAGTCTGAATTAAAAACAGTGTCAAGTCTTCATTACACACACATTGAGTTGAAAATCAGCTGCTTGTTCCTAAAGTTGTTGTTCCCACTTCCAAATTTACAGCATTTGTCATAATATACTAAATAATGTTGTCATTATTAGTTATTACTACTAGTATTAGTATAGCAAATTGATAACGAGCTTTTTTTTTTTTTTTTTAGTCAAGGCTTCCTGCCATAGTTCTTAGAGAGCAGATAGCACTCATGATAAGCTTTGGGGATATTCGAAAAAACACTAAATTCCAGTCCCGTGAACTGGTTAAAATAGAGACTTCTAACTAACATCTTACAGTTGCCCAAAGAACATTCTTTATAGCTCAGATAAAATCAATGGCATAAAAGTTATTTCCCACTCATTCATTTTTCTTTGGCACTCTTCCCTGATGAGCTTGGACTTAGCTTCAGAATTCCTCACAACATGGTGTTCTAGGAACCAAGTATTAAGGCAATCGGCTGATGACATTTAAGATGAACTTTATTTTCCCTCTCAATTTTTTTGCCATGTGGATAGGATCCATTTTTAAAAAACAAAACACAATAAATACATACTGCTCTAGAATTGAAAGGGGCTCTAAAGAATACTTGATTTAACTTCTGTTATAGTTTACAGATGAGAAATCTGAGGTTTAAAGGAGGCTGGTGGCGATTATACCAGGTTACAAAGTCAGTTGCTGCAAAAATGAGAGTAGATCGCAGCCTCCTCAGAGTCCAACCTTGGATGGTTGGTGTTAGATTATCATTGCTCTTGACTTTACTGGAAATAATTATTTCTTGCTTTGACAATTAAGCTGGGTAGGCCTGGTGATTAAACTCGATCAATCTGTTGGTTTGTGGGATGCCCGCTTCCAAATAGATTATTTGCTACATTTTCCCATGAGTTGGCTTTACATGTTTTCAAGACATCTGTGTTCAGTGCCAACATATTGGAAGGAAGGAATAACAATCTACTAATTGATCCTAAGCAGTAGCTGCTGGAAGGTGTTGTTCTGATTAACAAATACAATCTTTACTGTTATCAGTAACAAATTCCTGGACCCTTGCTTTGTTAATGCATTGCTCTCTCCCTAACAATTTGTTCCTCTTATGGTCTGTGTCCTCAATAGGAATTTTTCCTATGCCAAAGTTGTATTTATCAAGTCCAGTAACATTGATATCATTGTCAGGAGGTAGTTAAGGTTTAGATCTCACAGTTCCAATAAAAAGAAGGGAGGCCTGCTACTTTAATCAGAGGCAGCAGCAAGCAGGAAGCTCGGGTTCTTGGTTACCAATTCTTTGGATGGTCTTTATGCTCTAAATGATTTTTAAGCTGGCAATATTAAATGACCTGCTAAGTGAGAATCATGATTATTATTTGTTAAATAGGATAACTACTACAGGTGAACAATGATAGAAAAGATATAATTGTGGTTAATGGAATTATCATGTAACTGCCAGGTACCTCTGTCTCTGAACAAACATTCTGTGCCTCTGATTAAAAAACATGTTGATCTACGAAAGTTTTCCTGCCATAGACAGTCCCCATTGAATAGCAAGTTGCATATTAAGGTAGTTTACCCTTCTTCCTTTTTTTTTTTTTTTGACTCTTTGTTGTGTCTTAACTATTCCATTTGTGGTTTTCTGATTGCTCCTTATAATCTTTTTTTTTAAAGATTGATTTATTTATGTATAAAGAACTGGGATACAGGCCAGAGGTGCAATGGCAGTGAGAAGATTCACCAGAGACAGAGTGGGGAGCAGAACAGGCAGATGGACAAAGTACACTGCTGAGGGGAGCAGCAGGCAGATCAGGAGAGGTCTGCTGTGCCATGTGGGTCTCTTCCCTGGCTAGGAATCGAATTCATGCTGAAGTGGCTTTAGCTTCTTCATGCTGTGCTTTAACCTGCTGCACCATCAGGGAGGACCCCCGTATAATCTTTTAAGTAAACCAAATACCAGTGCACTTGAAGTTGCTCAGCTCCTCTGCAGGCATGAGTTGAGTAAGACATGTCTGACCCTCCTGGTTCCATAGAAAGACTCACCCTTCAGTCAGTGGTTTATAATTTCCCTTACAAGACTACGTTGGCCCCTACTATTCTCAAGGTTCTTGGAAGAAGCAGGCTGGATACCCAGGTTTCCTTGACAGAGAAGATAGTGTGGGTGTCCACCCCGTAGAGGGAAAGTGGAAAAGGTAAAGTTGTGAAAGTTTGTTGTTTGGAATCATGTCAGCTCCTTTTTCAATGAGATCCCACACCTCATCCCTAATGAACTCTATTCGAACTCTTCAGCAGATCATCTGCTCCATGATGTTTACCCACTAAGATATTACTTCTCCCAGGGATAATTAGCCTGGGAGAGGTCCTTCCCAAAGAGCGTCTGTAGTTAAAGTGGACATTCAGAAAGGAGTCTGAACTGCCCCTTCAACTCCTGACAAATTCTTCTTCTTTCTTCATCTTGCTGTCATAGCCACCCTCATTTTCACACGAGATCAGAGTAAAATGATCTCATTTAACAGTAGGATCGTCCCATTTCATTCAGAGCATGGACTCCCTCCACATTAGATCAGAGCTTTTCCTGTATAATCCACATAGAGAACAAAAACTGGTAAAAAGTTGAACTTTACAAACGCTAATTTAGAAATGCCTGACATTTGTCTCTATTACTGAGGGAACGTGAATGCAGCAATTCCCCTGTTACAAAGGTACAGATCAAGGCTATCAGAAGCTCCACTTCTAGTCCCCTTTACTTTCATACACATTTGTTTTAACCTAAAACCATCTAACTATGGGATGCTTTCAGAGTCCACATCTTCACGTCTATAAAAAATCATGGCGGGCCCTCCCTGGTGGCGCAGCGGGTTAAAGCACAGCACAGAGAATCTAGGGCCGTTTCTGCATGAGTTCGATTCCCGCCTGCCCCGGGAGGTGACCACATGGTGTGGCAGACCTCTCCTGATCCACCCGCTGCTCCCCTCAGCAGTGTACTTCGTCGATCTGCCTGTTCTGTTCCCCGCTCTGTCTCTGGTGAAGCCTCTCACCGCCTCTGAACCTCTGGCCTGTACCCCAATTCTGTATGCACAAATAAATAAATCTTTAAAAAAAAATCATGGCTTGGGAATGAACCTTTTATTAGTTAGTGAACCCTATAAAGCAGACTTCAAGGTGGCATAAAATATACAAGAAATTTATTGAGTTAGCTGCCTTAGAGGAAAAAATGGAAGGACGCCAAAGGAAGTGTGGGGTGTCAGATCACAGTGCAGTCCACCTCTTGTAAAAAGAGAGCAGAGGAAAGAGGACTGGACAAGTAGAGTCTTAGATTGCAGCACAGATCTAAGGGCATTTCAGCCCAACTTATAGGGAGTTCTCGAGCAAAAGTTACAGGAATGCACCTACTTTACTGTTCTTGCCATACTCATTCATTGTCTGGACACTACCTGTTGGAAGAGTGGCCTCAACTCAAATGTGGTGAAGAATTCAGAGAGTCAACAGTTAGAGCCATCACACACACACACACACACACACACACACACACACACACACACACACACTACACAATGGAAGATCTGAGTGGCACATTTTCATGCCTGCCATAATTCTCTTAATGACCACTAGGCTCAGTTTATTGAAAAATCTTCATCAGTAGCTGCTACCTCACCTAAACACTGTAATATTATTTCACCCAGAGCAATGTTGTGGCTCACCGCCATTTGTTTGAATTTGTCATTTCTTTCCTCAAAACCTGCTCAATTCTCCTCTTCCATCACTAGAAGGTAATAATCAATAGTTGTTATATGGGTCAAAAACCCAAAGCATCAGCCCCTTCTCTAGACTCATCACATTATTTTTAGTCCTCTGAAAAATAATCATCCTCATTGCCCCTTGTGAACCCAAACTACTCTGCTTTCTTCCCTTCCTCCATGTCCATAATCTTAAACTGGCTTTTCCCCATCCACTATCAGTCATGTGTAAATTTGTCCAATCTTGTGTAACTTTTATTCTACCTCAGTTTGCCATTCTAATAACTTTTCCTTCATTCTACACTTGCTGTCATTAGTTGAGTATAGCGCATTCAGTGAAGTCCATGGTCAAACATGAGCTTATCAAAGTCATCTGTTGGACTTGTTAATAGATTTCACTACTGCAGTAGTAGTAGGTCCATGGTGGGGATGTAAGAATTTGAGTTTCTACCATGCTCCTAGGTTATGCTGATGCTGCTGATCCAGGAAGCACCTTAGAGAAGCGCTAGTATAGCAGTTAAATAGTGTGTCTTCTGTATCCAATCTGCCCAAGTTCAAACTTGGCTCTGACTCTTAATTTTGGTGACATTGAACAAATCCATAGCCTCTCCATCTCATTGTCTTCAACTGTAAAATAGAGATAATAACATTGCCTACTTCCTAAAGTTATTATGAAGATTACAAGATTGAAAAAATATATATGTATGTATTTCTTAGAAACCTGATACATAATAAGTGCTATAAAGTGTTATTATTATTATTATTGACCTAGAATATTAGATCCAGTAGCAGTAATTTAATAGGCTAAATTATCTTCACCAAATTCAAGTCAAAATGTGCATAATGCCTTCACTTTTGCTATATGTAGAACGTACTATCTTACTAAATACTTTAGATTAGTTCATGGCTTTACCAGAGTAAATTTATTTTCACTGAAACTGGAAATGGAAAAGCCATGGTTTTCTGATATGAAATGCAAAGTATATGTATTAATGTAACTATTAGAATGAAAGGATTTATCCAAGTAGTCCCTTAAGCCACCAGTGGTTTGTGTATATCTTTTTGAAGAGGAATGATTTTAATCAGATCCTTCTCTTTAAATTAAAGAAATAGATCTAAAGAAATGAATTTCTCACTTCTGATCACAGAAAGTTAATAGTATAACTGAGAACATGTCAATTAAATCCTGTCCAGTATATATCCCTCTACTACCTTTGGCAAGCAATGCCTCATGTCTCCCTCCTCTTGCTTTATCTTGAGACTATATAATAGTTGTTATCTCTCTAATATCAAAGATACCTGATTTTCAATCAAGACCTTGTTACTTAATCTGATTTTACAGGTTTTGTGACAGCTCCTGTGGCAGTATCATGGGGGTTTGGTCATGGTTGATTGTTTCCTAAGAGCTTGAGATTTGAAGACAGATGAAATGGCTGCCAGATAGTTAGGAGGAAGTGTGAAAAATGAATGTGGCAAAAAAAGGAATTACAGTTTGTGAACAGAGTGAGGTTGACAAATCTGTGACAAGAGAAAACTGAAAAACAGCTTCAGGGTACATCCAGAACTTGGATTTTGACAAAGTTAGGGGAAAGAAAGAGAATAACAGGTAGGAGAAAAGAGCATGAAAAAAGCAGTCTTATCTGTGGTAGCTTGTGGTCAAGCAAAGGGAAAGTTTATTTTGCTGTGGAGTTCCTTTATTGACCACCAGTGCTTTCGCAAGTTCCTTCAGCCTCCACGGGTATCCTGGCCCTCACTTTGGGAAATGCTGTTCTGTTTACTTAGGGTTACTAAAGTGTGAGTCATTAACGGTCTCTTCTAGATAATGTAGACCTGCTCCATTGGCCAATTCATATGGCAGACCATCACAGCAGACTTCAGATAGCAGACCCCTCCTCCACGCTGCATGGTACCCCAAGATTGGTAAAACTAACAGAAGTTTACAACCATTCAGAGAGCTGATTGGTGTTAGCACATCTGTTGATACAAGATTTAGAGAAGTGTGTGAGGTGTATAAAATGGACATTCCAGCTGCAAATTAATGTGATTTTAACATGTGCTTTCACATTCTTCTTCCCTAGATGGGAACTAATTATTCCTCTTGTGTGTTAACAAGTCAATATGTCAAGTTCTTAGGACTTGGAATGTATTTATTCAAACCAAACTATAAGAGTCTCTTGATGTCAACTGCAGCTATCCAGGAGTGCTTTTACTAAAAGCCTATTGCAGTCATCTTGGGGAAGATGAATTGAGAGCAAAAATTATCTCCTTTAAATATGCCTGGAGGATTACAGGAATCTTTGCTATCTGGGATATTTGTGGCATTCCTTTTTTAAGAGAAATCGTGTATGTTGGAAAAATGATCTGAGAAGTCAGGGGTATAGCCCAGGAATGAAAAGGAGCATCCTGGGACCCCCCTACTCATTTAGTCCAAATTGGAATATAAATTGAAGGCCCACCTAGTCCTCAAATGCAAAGAAAGATTTTTTCCTTATTTCATGTACCTGGGTCTTGTGAGTCAGGAAGGTTGCTGCAGACCACTTGGAAAGATTTGCATCAGTAAAAGTTTCCCTTTGATGTTAAGAACCACACAATGTTAGATTTTTCTTTTGTACTTTCACATTATGTTTTTTTGAGGTAAAAATAGGTTTACATTGTTGTATGGGTTTAAACCTAACAAATGTGTGCTTTCATACTCTGCCCAGCACCTGTATCCTAACAATACTCTACCATGTTCCATTGGGCTCCTTCTTTCCCCCACTCCCACCCTTTGAAAATGTGAACAGTCCATACTCTGATACCCCATTACGTGAGCTTCTTTAATAAAGGAATGGTTCTCTGAAAGCTGGGGCCCACAGGAAGTCATAAATCCTAGAATAAAATTCCCAAGGGCTGAGGAACGGCTTGTGGGTCAGATAGTGTCTTCTCCAGTTTGAGAAGGAAGTGAGGGCTTCCGCCTGGCCTGGACTCCACAGAGCTGCATGCATCTGCTCGCATGACTTAGTTCCTGGAATTTTACATGGAAGGCTTAGTGCCTAATAGGACCCAGGATTCTCATTCCAACAAATATTCTGGACTACCTGACTGCATCTGAGGATACATAGATAAGTAAGATATAATTCCTACCCTTGAGCACCTCACTGCTTGGTAACAGCAGGACACCAGGAGATGAACAATCAGAGGGAAATGTTGTTAGAGAAGTATAATCATAATGTTGATTGAATAGGTACTGAAAATCACTATAAGGATGATTATTTCCTTTGTTGATGAACACTCCATTATGATGGGTTAAGAGCAGGTTCACTTGTCATTGTATATCATAGGAATGATATACACTGACCAGCATAGAATTCACCTTTGGGTCTTTCTTTACTATATAACATTACTTTTATGTATCTCTCCTCTACTATAATGTGAGTTACATGAGAGCAGGAGTTGTTTGTTTTGTACACTGTTGTACTGTGGAGCCTAAGACAGAGCCAGTGAATTTGTAATAAATACTTATTTAACAGATCATTAAATATACATAATTTTAAAAGCAGATAAATGCCATGAGGGGAAATTAACATGCATGATTAGAGATTATATCAAGGGGTTCTGATCTAGACTAAGGCATCAGGACATGTCTCTCTGAGGAGGAAATATTTGAGCAGAGACCTTAAGAGTCAGGCAAGACAAGAAAGAGTGTTACCCTTCAAACAACAGACATCTCACGTTTGGCATAAAAAAGCCCCTGGAAACCCAAAGATGTCTGGTGTTGGTGTTTAAGTGACTCACATTTACAGACTGCTCAGTTGACATGTTAGGGAATGGGTTTTAAGTGGAAACTGGGGGAAAGGTGGTTCTTGTTTAAAAGACTGTGTTCTAGCTCTACCCAAATTTTTGAATGTACAGCCACGAAAACAGAGATTCAGACTTAAGTTTCCTCTTTTATGAGATTCTACGAAGACTTAGCTCTATGCATTCAGCCACCTAAAACTCCTTTAGCCCTGGCATCACAGCTAAGGATGTTCCTCTTCCTTGGCTTGCCAAGCGAGAGATGGGTCCACCATCTGGAGTCAGAAATACAGCCTGCCAGCCTCTGAACAGTTCAGCCTGGGCCCCAGACAATGAGAATCAGGCAATCGCCAATTCCTTGTCTGCAATTTGCTGATTATCACACTCCAGGGTGTGGGATTGTGTAGCCAGTATCGCTTTGCTCTGTCTCTCATCAAGGCAGACTGAGCACAGATCCTGACAGGTCAGTTCTTCCCCCAGACCTCAGAGGTTGCTCTACAAAGGACCAGGCTTCATCTCTGGCCAAATGTATAATTCATTTATCTGCATGGTCATGGATTCTGGGCTCTCAGGGCAGGAAGCCTGGGGCATTGTGACTAGTTCTACAGGACCAAGGACTCACTTAAGCCTGATTGTATTCTGGAGGGAGGGATTTTGGAGACAAAGGCCATGTCCTCCAGAGACTGAACAGACTAGAAATGATATACGGCAGCAAGGGGCACTTATACCAGCCAAAGACACGGCCCAAATAGCTTACTGGTCACTGTCTGAGTTCTTTACCCATGTGCAAATTGCAAGGCTACTCAGGCCCAGGGAACAACAGTGGGATTTATTTAGCATACCAGGGACGAAGAGTTACTGAGGCCAAAAATGGTCATCTACCTCACCTGAAGCAGTGTCCAGTTTTTTTCAGTCCTAAACAGAAAGCATTTAAGATGGCATCTTTCTGCCACTGAGGATGCAGAGCTCCTCTCTGGAACAATAGGCCATGTGCCCATGATGGTGTCTCCTTGCCACTGTGGACTTGAAGCATGCGTCAGCCAGACACTAGGCCAGGTTCCAACTGATTAAGTCAACAGAAGACAAAACAGGAAATACTCCCTGAGCTTCCGAGATGCTCCAGCACAGCATCAGACAAACAACACTCAAAACAGCAGCTGTACTGGTGGGAATGCAAACTAGTACAACCACTATGGAAAACTGTTTGGAGGTTCCTCAAACTGCTAAACATGGAGCTTCCCTACGACCCAGAAAT